>NC_065510.1:9660055-9823096 GCF_006386435.1 Epinephelus moara | reverse complement strand
AAAAAGTCAGCCATTATTCTATAAATCTTTCATAAAATAAATGAATGAACTTTTCAGGCTACTGTCCGGTTCTGCCTTCCAGCTGTTGCTGCTTGTTCTCGCGAGATTTCAGGCACGCTATGAGATCGCTGCTTGTTCTCGTGATATTTCGGCCGTGCTTTGGAAAGCAGAGCTAGAGGGATAAACACACATGGCAGCACACCGGTAAGGTAAGACAATACATTTACATGTCGTTTTCTATATGTTCTCTGACATTTATCCTAACGATATGAGGCGGTCTTTGTGGAAAAAAAAGCTTGTTTAGTGGACTAACTTTGCACTTGAAGGTATGCCCGTTCACTTACGTTTTAACAAGTCTGACGCTACGGCTGTATCTAGGCTAACGGCTAACATGCTAACTATTATTTCTATGTCACTAGTCACTTGAAAATAATTTAGGATGATAGGAGATGGGTTGAAATAAACCGAAATTTCCCTTTAAAGCTGTTTATATTTTCAACATCTGTGCATGAGGTGCACCTCAAAGTAGTGCTAGGGTACCAAAACTGATGTATTAAGCAAGGCTGCACTCCTGTTTTGTGCTCCATTTGGCACTTTGTAAGCCTAATTCGTACTGCGAAATTATTAAACCCATGCCCTGAGAGGGAGCCTGAAAGTAGAGCACTTGATGATTTTAAGAGCAAGTCTAACTTCTGCAAATATCACCAGCAAGTCTGATCACCCTTTTGCAAACTGCCTCAAGACTTGACAATCAGCCCTCTGGATGAAGCCAATTTTCATTAAACTATATATACCAGTATGTAAGGCTGCGCAATACATCTAATATATACTGTCAGGGATGGGGATTGATACGATTATATTGTTACGTGATCAGTTTTGTGTGGAAAAGGGAGGCCTACACAGGTTTTCTTGTCTCTGAGTCTGAACACAGTGTAGCTGCATGGAGCTAGTAATGATAACTGGATATTTATCCTAGGTAACAGATGTGCTGCTCACAATATTGGCACATGTGTGGAGAGTGTCAAATTCATCATAATCCTGGAATTTAAGCCCATGGTGTTGAAATAATAACTTACAAGCAGCACTGTTGTCGTCTGTCTTGTGAAATAAAGCCACGTTTTCGACCACTTCTCCCTCTGCCATGACTCCTCCTTGTTGCAAGCTTCCAGCGGAGTAAACGCATGAGCTTAACATCAGAAAACCATGCCAGCATTGATAAAAGGAACTGATAAGCTTGGAGACCTACATTTCTAATGTATGGGACAATTTGGAACTGGTTCTCAATTGTAACTGGCTTGCTATTCCCGTCCCTAATGTGCTGCCATATTGACCAGGGATCTTGTTTCTCAGAGGAAACTTCCCGGTTACATAAAGAATAAATAAAATATCAATACCTTAATGTGACACTAGATATCATCTTAGATTTTGGATATTGTAATATCATATGTGTTTTCATTCTCCTGGTTTTAAAGGCTGCAGCACAGTAAAGTGATGTAATTTTCAGGACTTTCCAAACTCCTCTAGCTGTTCTTTTATTTGGCTTTACCCACTTTGTCATTATATCCACGTTACTGATGATTATTTATCAAAAATCTCATTGTGTGAATATTCTTTCTCCATACCATTCAGCCCTAGCTTACATATAACACATTCAGTTTACATGAGCAGTATTCCAAACTCCTAGATCCTTATCTGGAGGAATATGTGGTCAAAAAAAATTAGCCTTCATGCAACATACCTGGATCAGTCCACACAATGCTGTGTGTATGTCATTGCTGTGCATTCTTGTGGTCTAAATGGAAAATGCTTGATATTAGAAAGACATGTAACATGTGATCCTCTGGTTTTGCGCATATGTTACACCATTTTGCCATTTACCTATTATGAGACAGGCCATTCCCTTGCAGCTCACGGCAATCCCCTGAAGCTCGAGGTCTTCTGGTTGATTAATATTTAGCAAGTTCTAATTTCTTTCTAATATGCCACAAGAAGTGTGGCCATGAAGGTATCATTTTGGTTCTCTAAAGGGAGCTGATTGTTATTTTAAAAAGACTTTAATATGGAAATAATATAGACAACACAGACTTAAATATAGACTGTGAGAAAGTGGGGTGGCTCTAAATTACAACACTATTTGTCTGTGAGTATGACAGAGCTGACACAATATTGTGTCTTCATCATTTATTTTCCAACAATAGATGCAGTGTGTTTATTGAGCTGTCTTGCCCGATGATTGATGTATACTTGCACTGGATTGTACTGTTGATGAAAGTCTGATAATATCATTGTGTAGTGTGACTGCAGGAGGCAGCAGACAGGAATGTCTCTCTCTGTCTCCATTATTTTCACCCCACAGAAAGCTTGAGCGAAAGTAACTACACGTGTAGACTTCCTTTATCCCGAATTCCCTCTTCATCATCATCATGCACTGTACTGAGCTACAGAGTGTTTGCATGTCTGTCTGTGGGTTTGCTTGCACAAAGGCCTTATGCATATTTAATATCTGTCTCTCGGAGCCCTCGGACAGTTAATGGGCCCAACAGAGGTTTTTCACAGCAGGAGTGCAGCTTGCTCAGAGCTCTGGAGACCCGCTGACCTGCAGTGCACACACATGTCGCAACACTGCTGCACTCTGAAAAAGGTTACTGCTAAGATGTGTGGCCAACTTCAACTTTACACTCACTTTATATCTAAGTCACTACAAACACTTTTGTCCTGTACTTAGATGGTTACATGATTAAATATTTCATCATGCATGCAAATGTACCAATCAAGATTTAACGTATTTTGCATCATTTTAAATCGGATCATTCCCATTTCTTCCTACACACTAGGAGTACTCTTGGACAATGGACCCTGGTGAAAAGGAGACAGTAGGAACAGCAGTTTGGCAGATAATATAAATGTAAATTTCATCTTGAAGGACTCACATGGTTTATGGTCCTGTTCCGTGAGATATGCATGGCAGGATGTAACTGCAAGAATTTGCAATGGAGATTGGTGTGACATTTTACATCACACAAAGCGACACAGTGCAACGGCTCTCAGGACTGGGCCTATGTGTGATCCTAATTTGTGATGCGCTGAATTAAAATGGTGTTGTGATTCCAGATCTGAACATCATTATTGTAAAAGGCCAGAGGAAATGGGACACTAACACCTGCGATTTCAGGCTCAGCATGGCTACCTGTGGCCTAGATTTCTGGCCCCGATAGAACAGGGTCGAACAATAGATCTCTGCAGAGAAATAGAGACCAATGGAAGTGAATATAAATGGAAGCGAATGCTCCAAAATTATGTTGCAGGGGAAAAAATGGTGGGCGGTATGAGGGGGAGTGGTGTTGAATCCAGTTAGTTGTTAAGTCAGGATATGTGCCGCTTCCATGGTGACGAGATCACCTTTTCTTTGTTATCCACTGACTGTACCATCCTTTTCTTTTTATAATCCAAGACAAATCTCTTGCTGAGAATATGTAAGGCTCCCTGGAAACCTTAACATATCTGCTTGATCTGAATTGACATGAACACAGAAAAACAAAAATAAATTAAATACTGATAAATCATACTGGGTGAAATGGAGAAAAAAATAAAAATCACAATATTTTGGACCAACTACCTCATTGTTAATAATGAAGAGTTGACTATTTGGGCTTTCACAAGATATTTAAACAATGATATTTTTGATAGACGATCACCAGAAATGTGGATGTAATGACTAAGGAAGTAAAGGCGAATAATAAAACAGCTAGAACATACTGTAATGCAGCCTTTAAAACCAGGAAAAGACAATACTTATGATGTTACGATTACCTAAATCTACTACAACGTCTCTTAACAATGATATGATGATATGATTTAAGGGTGTTCAGGGTGAGGGCATTTTGTAGTTACTGTTTACTGTACTCGTGGCTGGACTTCTATGCAGTGCTCAGGTCACCAGGTGAAAGTGCCAGCTCGTATCAGCCACATGATAACATGCAGCTGTTACATCAGCTCACTGGAAAATACACAGAATCTAGATAAAGTACAGACTACATCTCTATGCAAATACAACCCTATAATGCAATCAATGCAACATGAATGTATGGACAGTCTTCACATTAACCCAGCAGTTGTTTGCTTAGGAACTCAGTAGTTTTCTGCTGAGCAACAACTACAAATTATTGCTATATATCTTATTAATATTCGACGTTTTGGTTGCCTGCAGGGGCCCTTGGGGGACCATGAAGGGACTCAGTGAAACGGTTAACACTCCCCACAAGGCATGCATGACATCACAGCTTTAACCACGTTGCATTCACTGGTATTTAAATAGCTCCCAGTAATCAGCCTGTGTCATTTTCCACTGAACCAAATGCGACAGAAACATACAGTATGTTCCTCAGCACATATCCTCATTGAGTGTGGGCTGCCTGATGTAACTCTGCTGCCTGTGTGTGTACTTCCTTTCATCCAATCTCGATGACATCGATCCAAAACAATTACCTGGGGAGGCCAATGTGTCTTTATCCGACGACGAGCTGTGTCTATTCCGCCTGCTCCGCTTCTCCCGTGCGCCCCGCGGAGACGACGAGCTTCCTGCTAAGCACGGTAACAACAGCGCCTCTTCGCCGGAGCCGTCAGTCTCCAGCTCCGTCAAGACGCTTTCACAAGAGTCCGAGATACGAACAGCGGCTCCGGGGTTCGCCGCAAGTCCCAAACCTATCCTGTTCCTATCAAATAATACCGCTGGACGGTCTGACGAGTGAAAGTTACACTCCGAAGCAGGAACCGCTGTTGCTCCGGTGTCCAGCGCGGGCTCGCTGGTCTCCGTCGGGTCGCATTCTGACATCATTGTTGCTCAGTTTTTAATACATACAATTACATGTACATTAAATTACACCGACTTCCCTTTAAGCTGTCAGCCGTCCATTTTAAACAGACTCCATTGTTTCCACGAGTATATGAAGCCCTAATAAATTATTCGAAAGCAGCTGCTTTCGCTCACCGATATGTCCACATAATCCGTCAAGCTCGTCTGCGCTGCTTCCTAGTTGGGGCACTGCGCATGCGCAACAAAAAGAACACCGTTGGACAGTTGCCTTCAAGTGCTCGTTGTCAAGTCTGAACTCCGGAAATTTTAAACCAGGGGTCACCAACCATTGCTAATGAAATGAAATGAAATGAAATAGACAAAACAAAACAAAACAAAATAAGATAAAACAAAACAAAATAAATGAAATGAAATACACAAAACAAAGCAAAACAAAATAAAACAAAATAAAATAAAATTAATAAAATTAAATAATAAAATAACATAACATAACTTAACTTAAAATAACTTAAAATAAAATTAAATAAATTCTTGAGCCACCAAACATTTTAAGCCTCATAATAAAGGGGGTAAGAAATCCTATCTCGTGTAAATTAGCCCATCAACATTACTAGTAGGTCTAAATGATTATTCTCCATGCTATTTATGATTATTTGGTACTTTGCTGTGCTGGTTGTACAAGCAAAAAAATCTGACCACCATTTAATTCTGTATTTTCCTCCCAGACTTTTTCCTTTTTTGGATTTGGAATGTATCGTTAAGCTAGACTCAAGACTAAACTCAGCTACTGAAGTTTGGCGCCAGGCTGTAGACATTGTAGTTGTTGAAATGTTAAAACATTTTCTTTACTTTGGTGTATAGGCTGAACAGTTTTACAGCTGGAGAGTGTCATAATCACTTCAGACCAACAACAATGATAATGAAAATTAAAATGTTAAACAGTAATTGTTATTCACAACCGTTTCATTTTTTGTCAAAGCCACAGGGAGCCATTGGAGAAGGGCTAATGAGCTACATGCAGCTCCGGAGCCGTAGGTTGCCTACCCCTGTTTTAAACCTTAGCAATTTCTTTGTGAAATTTGCACTCGATAAAAACAGTTAGGCAAAATATTTGATTTACCATTGAAATCACCAATGTCACATGGTAAGATGATAGCAAATGGAAGGTATTAGCCAAATATTAGCTTTACACTCCAGAACAAGTACTTTTAACATCAACAAAAGACTATGGGTTCACCTGTTGGCCTGATTTGAAGCCCGCTTTGCACAGAAACACTTTCTTTCCTTTGCTCTTTCTCTCTCTGCCTCTGTCGCTTGTTTGCAAGGGAACGTTACACTGTACACAATGAGCAAGACCCAATTAAAGCTTCATTTATAAAGCTACAGTAATGTCATCTAATTACACTCAATCAACCTGTTAGTCTACAATTAAGCAGCTCAGAGGCTCCAATTAAACTTTTCATGTTTCATTCATTTCACAAATCTTAACATAGATAGAAATGATTTAGAATAGTGGGCAGACTTTTTATTTTTTTTAACTTGGTGTGGACTAAATTTGAAAGGGAATACCACAAAAATTACAATTTCCAATGGTATTCCTGTGGCCTAGGAAAATTAAATCAATATTTGTTAACACTGACTGTCTCTCAAAGCCAGAAACCAGAGAGGTAAGTCTCAGAAGTCTAAGTCTCAAGCTTGTGATATCACCAAGTATAAAGTTTGGAGCTGTTCCATAAGCAATGACGCTAGGTTTTGTTTCAAAATTGGGGAGGACAGGGGGACAGGAAATTTTGAGCATTTAACATTCAGCTTCCTGCATCTGCATTCTAGTAAACTTTTATACATCAATTTGTGGTGGAAATTTCATCAAAATAAAAGCCCTTTGCTACTTAAGAATGCAGGAAATTTAGGGGTTTTTTTTATTGGGGGGGGGATAAATGTACATACATGCACATGACATAAAATTTGAAGGGTCTCCTGTATCCCCCGAAATCAATCTGTAAATGGGAGCCAGAACAGAAAACTGATGCTCTCAGTGTCATCTATATTTCCCAGTTATTTTCCCAATCCATCATGGAAATCTGAGTTTTAGCCGTCTAGTTTGGGGATTTGGAAGAGAGCTGTTTATTATTAATATTTTAGGACTTTTTTAATAATATTTAAGGACTGTCTTACACTATAGAAATAACATGTATGAATTTTGAAAGTGTGTGTAATTCCCCTTTAGAGTAGTGAGCAGATTTTTTTTCACTTGATGTGGGTTAAACTTTAATATCACACAAACAACACTGGTATATTGAAATTTAAATCATCGTCACACTTCAAAATGTTCAAGACACTCTGTAAAATGCAAGTACGCCCATAGTGATGCCCTCGCTGTCTTTTCATTCAAGTCACTGCTTTCCTTCTTTTGAGAAGTAGCAGTAACTTTTATGGCCACTAGATGTCGACAGCGACACAGAAATGGAGGTTATGGCAAAGTGTTGAGTCCACATGCAAAAAGACTCTCAATAGAAACATACTTCATTCATTCTTTTTTTGTCTTTGATGTAAAATGATTCTCCTTAATTTATCTGTTCCTCATTAAGTGTCACCAGAGGCCTGATTCTGAGGCTGCCTACAGAATCTCTCTGATTGTAACCATAGATAGGCCTGGTGCAACCACCACATGGAAAGACATTGACGAATTCTTTCAAGCTCCTCTCTTCAGTTTGGACCCAGTGCAGGTGGGAGAGCCCTGCTTTAACTTTGCCAGGCTTAATGCAGTGATTTTTATTCCTCTACTTTCCCCTCTCCCTTCCTGTCTCCCCTATAAATTCATGGTCTCTCCCTCTTTTCTTTCAATTCTCACAGTGCCCCTCAATCACCCAGCGCTCCCCACAGCACTCCACTCTCCCTTAACCCTCAGCCCCTCTCCACCTATAACTCGGCCCCTCCGTCACCATCCCTCTCCCTAATAAGAGAATGTAGCTGAAACACATGCAAATGAGCAGTCAGCCAGCTGGTATCACAGCAGTCATGTGATCTATCAAGGTAGGGGGTTAGGGGGTGAAGGAGACATGGAGGGAGGAGGGAGGAGGAGAGTGCAGGGACAGAAGAGGAGGGAGGATGAAGGAGGGATCTGGGCGGATGAGAGGGAGACGGACAGGTTCAAAGACACGCTGGTGAGACACACAGGCTTCCCTCTGCTAGCTCTTTGCTACATGTTAAAATAATCCCATCAGCCCTCTCTCTCTCTTTGTCCATTAGCTTTCTCCATGCTGCCTCTGCCTCCTTTATCATTTATACCCTTTACTTCTGTATCCCTCCATCATCCAAGGACAAATACCTGAAATGTCACTCGTGTGACACATGACACTTTACAGAGAAGCACATCAGCACACCTCTTTCTCTATGTGTGTGTATATGTGTGTGTGTCAGTGTACTTCACCCACCACTGGGTGACAAGCCCCTGCAGCAGTCAAGGCACACTGCTTCAGGGGCAGCAGTGTACATGAACATGTGTGTGCGTGTGTGAGTGCTTGAGATCCGCCTCACTGTAGCACCCATTCCAGCAGATTCTGCTGGCATAAGATCTGGTTTACCCTGCCAACAGCAACCACCCTCATCCATTCCTCCTTCCTTCCTTCTCCTTTCCCCTGGCTGCTCGATGAGGGAGAGAGGGAGAACCCTCTAGCTCAACTCATTTTTTTTTACGTGCATGTGTGTTGTCGGTGATTAGAGCATTTGTTAGTTTGCGTGCAAATACATCCACCCTGCGTGCCCAGATATGAGCATGTGGGCTCCTGATTACACCGTCCACCACAGAGACAGAGACATCCACCAGGGTTTGACATTGGAATGTTTAAAAAAATGCATTTATTAATACTGACTTACAATATACAAAATTCAATTACATTATAAAAGTGAACAATCACACACACGTGGCATCAAGTGGTCATCACACATTTACAAATAATTAATTTTGTGGAAGTGTAAATGACTGAAGTGGATGGACTGTTAAATATCTCTGTATCATCCATATTTATTTATAAATTTACTAATTTTTCGGCCAGTAAACAGGCCCTGTGTGTCTTTTGTATGTCAGCGCTGGTCCATGTTGGCTCAGTCTGGTGTCTTCTGTGAAGGAGCTGCACTGTGCCACGGCGACACCAGTCACCTGTTACCTGTCAAGAAAGATTCACACAGGGAAAAGACATTCAGAGATTGCATGTGGGTGCCAGTGTGTGTTCGTGTGTGTGTGTGTGTGTGTGTGTGTTCGGGTATGTATGATTTCACAGTGGGAAGGCAGTACCTCTTGGCCCAAACATCTTCAGGTAGCAGTGTGAGCAGTATGGCTTCTCATCATACTGAAACACAGTAAGCAGGACATGTTTATTGCATCTTCCGACACATTCATTCAATCATTCTTATGCTATTTTCCTTATATTTTGTCCTCATATACCTCAGCATGTTGTCCAGCTGTGAGTTGTCTGTTGCACTTTTGGCACTTGAGACAAAGAGGGTGGTAGTCCCTCCCTAAGGACCTCTTCTTCTCACCTGCAGCAAAGAAAATTAGGACATATGTGGGATGGTGTTTTTTTAGCTGCCACCAGCAGCTCTGTAGCACACTCCATTGTGGTATGGTCAGCCTACAAAAATTTCCCCACCCTTGGCCGCCACAGTTTTTCCCCCAGGAGGTTGATATTTAGCATGGAGGTCAAGTGTGTGTGGGTGTGTGTGAAGGTGTATATTTGTGTTCATGCCAATTGGCTAAACAGGATGGAGGCAATGGGAGTGGCCTACGTCATAAAGGCCCAGAACTTCCATATGGAACCACAGACATGTCCAAGATTTTGTGGAAAGATTGGTCACGAGCCAAAGAACAGCTGATTAACTGTTCGTGCCAACTGGCAAAGAAGGGCAATGCATGGATGCATGTGGCATATGTGGTCGCAGCTATTGTGAACTTGTACTTGTTTATGGATATTTCACAAGCTGCAATCCCCAGCCCTGGAAAATGAAGCCAACAGGTCACCCACTAGCTCACCTGGTAGAGCAGGTGCTCCGTGTACAAAGGCCGTGTCCTTGCCACAGCAGCCGCAGGCTTGATTCCAATCCATGGCCCTTTGCTTCATGTCATCCCCCTTATGTCTCCCCCTTTCATACTATATCTGCCCTATCAAATGAAGGCAAATAGCCTAAAAAATCTATATCTTAAAAAAATGAAGCCAGTGCTGAACTGCCACAAACTGCAATTCCTTGAGTGGCCACTTGAGGCAGGCTCTCGAAACGCGTCAATCCCCATAGACCCCCATGTTAAAATGCCCAGCTTTACAGCAAATATAAACATGTTAAAAAACGGGTTTTGGGTTTTCATGGCTGATTTCAGCGTTCTGGACAACTGTATGGTAGGTAAATGTTTATATAACTCACTTGTTTACATTTCATAAAGGCTTAAAATTATGTAAATTTAAGAGCTTGAGCGACAGGCTAATTGTGAGGTGTCACTTCTGGCTCCAAAAAACCAAGATGGCAACTGCTGAAATGCAGAACCCGAGGCTTCAAAATGGTAGTCCACAAACCAATGGCTGGCGTCACGGTAGCTATGTCCATAATTTTATACAGTCTATTATAGCCTATTTCACAATAAGTCAGAGGAATTTTGCCTTGGCACACATAAATTCACAAGGAGTGAGATTCAAGTGTCTGGTTCAGAATATAGACTGCTACTCTCATCAGTTCGCTGAACCAGGGGGTGTAGTGGTGGAGGAAATGAGCTAAGTAGGCCAGGTCACATCAGAGAATTTGAACTTAGCTGGCACGTGAATAAAAAAATTAAAAAGTAAAAAAATAACTAGCTATAAAACAAGAGCAACCAGAACAACAACAATAGACTAGAAACAGTTGCTTTAGGAGCTGTGCTTTTAATAGTGAGATCTGAGTGTGAGAGGGGACTCAACTAAAAGAGACAGAAGGTGAGGAGGAAACCCAGAGAGCAGCGTGCAAGCTCGTTTGGCTAGACCCACATCCTGTTGTTATCATGGATACATGTGCGTACATTTGTGTGTGTGTGCATGTATATGTAGTGTGTGTGCGTGTGCTCGAAAAGAGAATGAGAAAGCCAGACAGAAAGGCCTTCTTTTTGTCCTCCGAACAGAGAATAGAGCCAGACATATCAGCAAATAGACCTCCAAAACCTGCGTAGCACATATCTGAATAAATATCAAAGCCCCTTTTTCAAAGCAGATAGGCCCATATTAACTTGTCATAGAGGGAAAAGCACAGGTGTAACAAATAATGTTAACGATGTCTCTGTTCCAGTCAGCATAATAACAGGGTCCTAATATTGATACATCTAAATGGAATGCAGCCATCGTTAACATTATTAGCTGCACCTGTGTTTGGCAGGTTAAAAGGTTTATCATTAATATTATGAGGACATTTTCACGTTTATTACTTTTTTTTAATCCCATTTACCTTGTTACTTTTGTGATCTTTAAAATATATATATTATCATTACAACCAGAACATTCTCATTAACACTTTTTCCTGTTCAAATGAAACAAGTAAATGTAAGACACTGAGAGACAGACAGAGAAATCAGGGTAACAAGGCCAGAGAAAAAAATGCCAGACAGACAGAGGAAGACAGACATATTGAGTAAAAAATTAAAGAGGTCACACTCACCAAAGTAGACGGGCTTCCCACAGATTGGACAGTAGCCTACCATGATGGTATATAATTATTTAACGTACAGTGTGGTTGCACTTTGAGCTGGCGTTGTGAGAAAATATATGCCGCAAGAGCATATGTGAGCATATGTGTGTGAACTGAAATTTGACAGGAAAACCGTTAAACTGCAGATATGTCGGCGTCTTGTGAAGTCAAAACCAGGATGTGGTGAGTGAGACGTCACAGGAAGAGAAAGATGTGATTTGAAAAGCCATATATTATCGGAGGAGAAAAAAAAAAGGGGACAGGCAGCATCTCTAATCACATCTTTTCATTATGATAACAGATTTAAGGCCACGTAAATAGGCATCATTTTGTGGACGGTTGTATATATGTTTATACAAACGCTTTGGGTACGCAGCCATGACTCTGTAGAAAGAGACAGAAAGAGGGAGAGAGAATGAAAGAGGGGTGAGGAGAGAAGGGACAAAACAGCTGTCACCAGCTCAAGTTCCCAGCTATCTTCTCTCCTTTCCTGCTGTTTTCACCCTCTTTTCTAGATTAAAAACAAGTTGAGCCTCTGAATTGAGAAGAGAAACCTGACACTTGTGCCTTTCTTTCCTTCTTTCTGTCGATCCTCTTTCTCTCTCTCTCTTTCCCTGTCACATACACATGCACGCCCCCGCTCACTGACTCACACAGACACACACCATACACCCCTTTATACTCCCCCATACACACACACACCAAAAGGCTGTACTTCTCCTCAATGACATCACATAAAGAGGCTTCAGCCAAAGAGCAGAGGGAGAGGCAGGGTGAGGTCGGGTTGGTTTGAGGGAGAGAGGGGGAGGTGTGTGTGTATCCGTGTATGTGTGTGTGTGTGTGTAGGCAGTTATCCCCTCGGGATAGGTGATGGAAGTAGACCTGGGAAGGGACAGGGGTGAGGAGAGATGAGTGAGACAAGGATGGAGACAGTAGCCGGCCTCAGCTCAGCAGGGACAAAGAAGATGAACTCTGATGAACTTCGCAGAGCAGAACGGGGTCGCTGGAGTCACTGTGGAGGACAGGCAAACGTCTGTGTGGTTCGATCCCTATCACTGTCAATGGGACTTGTTTCTTGCTTATGAATTACCCAAAGAGATGTACAACTGCATGATAGCAGGCAGGAAAATACAGTGGTGGAAGAAGTATTCAGATCTTTTACTTGAGTAAAAGTATCAATACTTCAAGGTAGAATGACTCCATTACAAATAAAACTCTGGTATAGCAAATTTTAGTAAAACTTTGTAAGTATCAGCAGAAAAATGCCCTCAAAGAACACGAGTCCTATGCTCAGTACTTTCCAAACATATGCATTTTATGATTTAAAACACTTCAGTACAAACAGCCTCTGCACTGACGAGTAGCGTGTCTGGGCACAAGCGTGCATTTGAACTCTGCTTGAGTGAAGCTCATGCACGCGCATGCTCAGGCACGCCCAGGGTGCCTTACTTATGGACAGAAATGTTTAATATCATAATATTTCAGTGTAAATATATGTGTTTGGGAAATACAGAGCATACGACTGGATAAATGAGACTTATACTTCCAGAACAGATGATCGATATAGGTTTGCTATCATTAAATGTGGTCCCTGATAACTTCCATTCATAAGAGAATGTTTGCTTTTTTGGATTCTTCGTCTATCGTTGAGGCATGCCAGAAAAGCAACGTTTTCTTCAAGAATTCAAGGTAACACGTGGTGAGTAATTATTATATATAAATGGTCATTTTTGTGGGTGAAATAGTCTTTTAACACACCTGAATCTTTGACTGAACTGTTGGCTGTCGAGTTTTATTGTCAGTGTAGGCTTCATTTTTTGACACATAAGAAGAATGCGTACAATAAAAAAAAAGATATCTCTGGTTTTGCTGCATCAGTTTTAGTCTTTCCTTTTAACTGCCTATTGTTAGTCTGACAGTGTAACAAGACTGTAGTGCTAAATCGCTGGAGTACTCTCTTCAACTCTATTTTATTTGCAGAATAAAACATTTTACAATGTAATGGTAAGAATTTGAAATTGGTTTATTTAAAAAAAAAAAAAATCACTAACTTTATGAAAGACCAAATTCATCATCTTTGGTTGTAACAAATACAAAAAGCAAACTTATGGTAAGTGATATTGAAACTAAAAGAATATTTTTGGTGGTGATCATAGATAATGAATAATGCCAAAAAGTAGATGCAAATTGTGCCAAAGCAAAGATGTCAGAGTCTGCATGTATTGCAGAAAATGAAGTACTTAAATCAAGCTTCTTGTTTACCTTTTTTTCCATACATATTTACAGTGTTAGAGAATGGGTAAACATATAAAGCAAATACAAATACAATGTACACATTAGGCCAAAAACTAATTGCTAGCTGAAAGTATCCAAAAGTTACAATGCAATTTGACTGCAATAGTCATGTTTAAAATACAAATGGTCAGGACTAATGTTAAAACAATAAATAAATAAGAAATAAAATTAAATACAAATAAATAAATCATTGTATTCCTGTAAAAAGGGTGAATTTCTGGAGAAGTGTGAGGAACTTGAAATTCAATACTAACACTTAAATTGAATGTACAAATATGAAATGATCAGAATGGGATGTTGGCGTTAGTAATGTAGGAATCAAAATCAAATGCTTCCCTTCCATTGACACTTTTAAGACAAATCTTAAAACATACATGTGTACATGCATGCACTTGTTCTTTCTGGTTTTATTCTATTTTATATTTGTGTGCATTTTATATCGCTACATATTTGTATGTCATTATTTTATTTTGATTTGATTTGATTTAAAAGTTTGTCTGATGTTAATTTTTACATCAAACAAGTAGCATTTGTCAGTTTTTTTTTATAACTTATTTTAATGACTTCATACACTGCTGGGTACTGTAATCAATAACAATAAACATTCATATTTGTAAAACTTTTCACCCTCAAATCGTAGCAGCTGCCAGATGAATATAGTGGAGTAAAAAAGTACAATATTTCCCTCTGAGATGAGGTGGAGTAGAAGTATAAAGTGGCCTTAAATGGGAGTAATCAAATAAAATACAAGTACTCAAGTACAGTACTCGAGTAAAAGTACTAAGTTACTTTTCAAATACATGGATGCTCGACAACCATGTAAATTACAACACTTGTGATGTTTTATTTTCCCAGCCCTCACGCATCACAAAAACCTCATTTCTGTTCTTGATGAACTTCAGAAGGCCATGAAATATATGAAGTATTTCATCATTTGCATATTTGCCAGCCTCCTGTGTGTCATGCTTTGCAGAGGGATGGAATACCAAGTAGCTATTTTCATCTGACCAGCCTTCCCTACAGGATAACCTATCATGTCTCTCCATCAGCATTCATTGTGTGTGGACAGCGCTAGGAGAGTTACATCCTGAATCGCAGGCCTCTATGCATGCACAGCTTACAATGTTTTTTATGCAAATGATGATGTCATTATTTTAATAGAGAACAGATAGTGAATATGCAAGAGAGGAGGAAAAAAAGCAGAGATTGGAGTCATTAGAGCGAAAGGGAATGGCTAGAAGGAGAAGCAGAGAGGATTTCCACAGGTTGAATTAGAGGAGAATGTAAAGGAACTGAGAGAGAAAGGAGAAATTAAAGAGAAAGAGGGAGCAGAGCATGGAGAAACAGAGGCAATGTAATTGTGAAATGGAGAGAGAAAGGAAACAAGAGGAGAGAAGAAGAGGGGGCGTTAAAACCACATTTCCCAGTGGATCTTTTGGTAAGGCTACGTTAAGAAAACTGCCAAAACTCTTAACACACACATTCCCGCACTGGCACGCACATATGCATGGTTCACTTCTGCCAAGTCATATGAGATACACCAACACACACTGGATGGAGGGATGTGGGAATGTTTGTGTGAGTGTGTGTGAACAGGATTTATAGTAACATTCAGTGAGTGGTGGAAACAGACAGAGCTCGGAGGAGAGAGATAGAGAGAGGGAGAGAAACACTGGCTCCTCTCCTCCGTCTCCTCTGGTGGGTTGGATCTTGCCGAGGCCAAACCCTCCGACGCCGGCTTTGAGAATTGTGTGCGGGGGGGACACAGGAAGAGGCTCAGGAAAGAAAACGGCTGGAAGGATTCCTTCTTCCCACACATAAATGCACTCTTGATCACATGTGCATACACATGAAAGTACACTCACGCACATAGACACACACACACACCAGAGCAAAAAGGAGGCTTTGGAAGGCTTCCTTTCCCCCCACTCACTCACACACACCCACTCGTCATCACGTTTCATTTCTTGGCATCCTCCTTTCTCCCCCAAGCCCAGAATATGACATGGCTTTGGGGTTGCATCTCAGCTGCATACACACAATCAGGCTCGCAACACAAGACATATGGCAAACAAAATCATGCAGCATTTCAAACATTTGATAGATTAAGATAACCAAAGCGCCACATGGCGATTTACTTTGTGGTACCTGTTTGAGGAACTTTTTTGCTTTCCTCTGATATTGTCATTTGTGAAAATATCAGTTTTCACAATGACTTTTCCTTGCTTCTTTTGAATCACCAGACCATTAACCGCAGAAAGGGAAACAGCTTAAGCTTTTCTATCCAAGCCAAAGAAAATCTCTCACCCTTCCCTGTGTCAAAGCCATTGTGGTGCTCATCTGGCACAGCCGGTTGGATATTTTGGTGCACCATGGTGTGGCAAGCCATTTCTGGGGTATGTTTTCCACAAATATCCCCTCTGTGATGGCCTTTCTGGAGTCAGACGATCTAAAGGCTATAATCCTCTATTTAGGGTATCAGCGGATGGAAAAGTCAGGAAAATAAGTCCTTGTTTTTCACTATTAATCTGGCAAAGCCTATAAGTCCCCTCGTGCCTCTATGTGGTGATATGATTATGGCATGGCAACTATTACATGATTAGAAGCTGTGAGTAGCTGGGTCAGTTAGATTGCATTATGGGATATTTTGTTGTTTTGTATGGTCTGTGCAGAAACCAATGGAGGAATGTTCTTTGTTTATGTGTGTGTGTGTGTGTGTGTGTGTGTGTGTGTGTGTGTGTGTGTGTGTGTGTGTGTATGTGCCAGTGGCATAAATTACCCAGGTGTTGATGCCGCTCTGACTTTCAATTCTCTTTAGGGCTGATATGCATTACCAACCCTCCAAATGACAACAAACATAACACTTGAAATACCATACACACACATTAAAATACACATCATGCCATACATACCAAGAACTAAACTTCTACCCTCCATTTGTTGTTGACACACTATTAACTCCAAGAGCTGCTTAACAAAAGAGAGTAAACACAGTAAAGGCCAAGTTGAGATTATTTAATGCATTTTTAGCTCAGCTATTGGCAAGTCGCTCAGGCAATCGGCCTGTTCACCATTTTGGTCCAGACTGAAAAAACAAGTACTGGATGGAAGGCCAGGGAATTTTGTACAAATATTCATGGTTCCCAGAGGATGAAGGGCTCATTTGTGCTTAACGTTAGAGATGGAGACGGACAGAGCCTTCTGTCTGTACTCATTCTGTCTGCATTCATTTCATCTGTATTTGTGCATGTTTTCTGAAAACTTGAGAAGATCCAGAAGATCATGGAGGCAGCTCAGCGTAGTTCAAATGAGATACAACTGTAGGAGACAATGAAGAAATTGAATTAATGGTGGACCGGAATGAATCAGTAACATAGTGAAAAGAATTCTCAGTCCACATGTCAGGATATATGTTCATAATGGCCGCACAGACCACCGCCATCTACAATGCTGCTTCCATTTAAAGGTACAATATTTCGACGTCCTCCACCATTACCTTGTTTGTCATTGTGTGAAACTTTTGACTCTGCCCTCAAGTGCCTTCTATTGGCTGTATCTAAGCCATCATAAAGGACGAATGAAAGTCTGAGGGCAGTGACGTTTACTTTTAAAACTATTTTTGTACATAAAGGGAGTATAAATTACCCTGAATCTTACTTACTTTGAAGATGCTCTGATATTTCTTCTCGAGCTGCCATAGCTTTTAGTAAAACATCTATACAACTATTAGATGGATTACCGAGAAATCTGATACTTCTCACTGAGTACCACCAGCAGGTCACCATTTTGACTTGTTCAGTGAAATACTGCATTATCTACCAGATGGACTGGCATCATTTTGGTACAGACATTTGTGCCTCCCTCTGAATGAATTACAATAGCCTAAGTGGAGAAGCAGAATTTTCTTCTAGCTCCATGATCAGGTCACATCTGTGTGCTATAGGCCTACTTTGGTTTATGACTAAATATCTGCAAACTAATGTCATTCCCATCAGCCTCCGCTAGCCTCAGCTATACTATTTTATTTTTACTGATTATATGTTAGCATACTAACACACTAAACTAAGATGTTGAGCACGGCCAACAACATACTTGTAGAACATGATGTTAGCATTTAGCTCAAACCATTGCGGTGCCTAAGTGCCATGGATATACTTTATAAAGAGAACTGGATACAGCATTGGAGGTGGGGCCCGGTTCATTCCTATGAAAGTTGCTCAGTGGTGCATGAAGCCAAAAAAGTTCAACTTTCTGGGTATACAATTTCACGAATCTTCAGTATTGTTCACCACATAAAGCAAGTGCACTAGAGACTTCTGTAGGTCGAGCAGCTAACTTCCAGTTTAGCCCTTCACTAACTTGAATGGGAATGTTGTGATTTAATTGTGCGGCTCCTCTGGACTTTCTAAATGTTATCAGATCGAATGGCTCATAGTGAAACAAGTTATTTCTTTCCCAGTATAAGTCCGTAGGAAAAAGTATATTTAGGCCCAATGGCATCATGCGATAGACCTCAAAGTTGTAGTTCCACGGTTTGGCCACTATGTCAAATTGCCTTCAATTGGCTGGCACTGCTCTGGGGGGCTCGCTTAGTACAGCACACTAGTGTGGCTGCAAAATTGCCTTGTTCTAACACGACACACACAAGGATATTTCCAGAGTGTAATAAATGATCTAGAACTTTTTCAGTGACACTAGAGACCACACAGTGTGACCGACTAGTTAGTCAGTCATTACAAACTCAGGCCATGCAGCGAACATTGATTAAACCTGCTGAACTTTACATTCAATTCTAACACTGCAGGAACCATTCACACAAATGTATGCACTGTGGCCAAGGCTACCACACAAGGTACAACCTGCTCATCAGATATCATCGGGAGGGGATTCAGTATCTTACTCAAAGATACTTTATCCTATCACTTCCAATTGGTAGACAGCCGCACTACCTCCTGAGCCGCAGCCTCCCCATATAGGACTAATGGAGACTGCAATATTTTCAGAGGCCCTCAAAATGTGAGACTGAGTTTGGTGAAAATGTGTATAAAATGATGAACAAGATATCTAAAATGTTTCCAGTTCACTGAATGACAAAGCCTTGAAAACACTTCTTTCTTTCTTCTTAAGTAAACGTCAAGCTTCATCAAGAGTTGGAACAATCAGATACAGAATAAACAGTATATGACACAGCCAAACTGTTTGGAATAAAGTGATTTTAACAGCCTTAAAGCTACTTAGGAGAAAACAGAAAAAGGAAAACAGTATATAAAGAGGATGATACGCTTATTATACACAGTTTCAAACTTAGAGAGTCGACCTCAGTCACTCAGTAGGGTTCTCATGGCTGGTCCCACCTATTGTTTAGATCTGCTTGGGGAAACAGAGAGGCAGGCAGAAGGAAAGAACCTAATGTGTTGCTTCTTGCCTGTGCATTCTTGGCATAGCTCTTTGCCCTTTTCATTTTTTGACTGTGATTTTTTTTCTTCCTTGCTTTAATAGTGAAGCCAAGGGTCCACAGCCAGCCAAGTCCCACCGCTCCAGTCTGGCTAAGCCACAGAAAGCTTGGCTTCCTCCACTCTCTGCTCTCTCTCTCTCATTCTCCATGTATGACTACAGTGTGCGTCCCTCTCGTTTTCTCTTTGGATGTTTGTCTATGTCGCTGTGGCTCTCCTGTTTGTCTCTTCTCCTTTCTGTTTCATTTTTGGTGTCCGTCTGCGTTGGTCAATCTGCCTCTTTGTCTCAATTTCTCTTCTGTTTTTCTTGTGTTCCCTTCTGACACACACACACACACACACACCACACACACACACACACACACACACACCACCCTCTCTATTTCCCTGCCTGTCAGTCTGTCACAGCCAGCGGACTGGTTTAGCAGGCGGGGTTCAGCTGGGCTCCACAAACACATGGCTCTCAATCTGCCTTCTTGTGTGTGCTGGAATGGTATTTCGTTTTCTATGCTGTTCGTGCATTCTACTTAATTTTCTTTTAATTTATGGACATGTTTAAAGGCAGGTCAATGTTTTTACACTTATACATATGGACGAGGTAGATGCTGCAGAGTGTACGGCCATATGCTTTTCTTTTTGTAGTGAACTTTGTGTCAAAGCTCAACCACTTGGATCATTTGAAACGCCTTATTGTCACATATCGAATTCAAAAACATATTGCGTAATGAGTAGGCTAGGTAACGCTGGAAGGTATGAAAGGAATGACGTGTCACCTAAAATTCAGCTGCTTCTCAGAAGACATTCAGTCTTGTTCTACACAATACGAACAAATTTGAGTCCATAAGAGACAGTGTTGGCAATTTGCTTCTCTCTGTCTCTCAAGTGAAATTGAATTATAGATCAAGAACCCCTTATGCTCACCAAAAACAGAATTCTCCAACTCAAACAAAAGCCTGCGCCCTCTTCTACTACGCCCATTTCTATCTGATCAGCACCATTCATTCCGCCACTTAGACAGGAATCTAATTAGACCAGAATATCAACATTAAAACACATATCTGCCCCCCTCCCTCCTCTCTCTCACTCTCTCTCTTTGTTTCTCTGCTCTTCCCTACAGCTGGTGAGAGTATGGTTTGTGGCTGCCCCTCCCCCAGCGTTTGAACAAGCCAATAAGAGAGCACGTCAGCAAAATAACCCCCCCTCCACACACACACACACACACCATCCCTCGTTTTCCCTTACCACCCCATCCATTCCCAACCCCATCCCCCAGAGCCCTCTCTCCACCCCATCCCCCTTTCCTACCACCCCTAACCCACTTACTCATCCTGCCTCCACCCTCCTGCACACCCACGAGACTTCCCCGCCCTCTCTACTTTCTCACCCGTGTTCATCCTCCCTAGCCTCCTTCCCCTCTCCTCTCACTCTGCTTCACCCTTTTTCCTGGACACCCTTTCTTCAGACTCTCCTTCATTACACCCACTCGCCATTTTCCTTATCCCCATCTCTGCTGCTCCCCTTCCTTCCCCCACCTCTCTCTCTCTCTCCTCCCTCCCTTTCCTCACTCTCTCCTCTCTCTTCTGTGGCCTTATCTTATGAATATCGGTAGCACACTGGGTGAAAAATTGATCCTCCCCGCCTGTCTGTGGACGCTGCCACAGTGCATTAGCCTGTGTGTGAGTGTGTGTGATGTGTATGTGTGTGTGCAGGCTTGCTGCTTGAGGGAGGGAGGGAGGGAGGAAGGGAGGGAGGAAAGGAGGGTGGGAGGGATATTTGCATATCATCAAAGTAGGGAAAGGGAGTGTAATGAGGAGAGAATGTGTGTGTGTGTTGGGTGTGTGTGTGTATTAGGAGTGGTGTTGATGGGTTGGGGTTGAGTGTGTGTGAAATGAGAGAACAAGACCAAGGGAATATAGTATGGGAGGTGAGAAAGACTGGGATGGGTTTTAGGTGTGTGTGTGAAAGAGAGAGGACAGGCAGACAGAGATCACATGCATGTTTCCCTTCACATGTCATCCATCACACCCCTCACAAACTCGCACAGAGGATGCACAGAATATCAACACAATATGGCATACACATACATTTCTGTGCAGGCCATATCCTGACCTTTGACACAAAAAACAGTCTGGTTTCATTCATTGCTGGTGAGAATTTGCCATATCTCAGTACATTTCACTAATGTAAGAAGGAGCAAAAATTTGAGCGTGGGGGTGAAGACACATGCACAAACTTGTTCTATCCGTTGAGATATTTTGCTCACAAGCAGCGTGTCACACAAGCAGACTCGCCTCCCTTTTGCCTTGATGGTGAGAATTGAATTAGGCCAATTTAATTCAGACGTGCTCTTTTTTCCCCGTTTGTCACTAGGCTATTTATTTTCTTTATGTCTCCGTCTTGTTTTCTAGCCGCTGTAAAACGGCACGCAACTTTTGCAAACACAGCGAATAGTTATTCTTAAGGCGAACTTTCGGGCTCCAGAAGAAACAGCTGCAATGGGTAGGCTTGGTATTTGTAAATAAATAATTTAAAGCCCCTTTTAGCCTGCCTCTCTGCTATCCGCAGCTTCTGATTTAACAGGAAGCATAATCGATCGCCGATCATCCACCGGTTCATAATGCCGGTAAACTCGTGTTTCTGAGGTAAAGTGGGTGAAAACAGACCATAATGGACACTTTTAGATGGAGTTTCGTGTTGTTTTGTTCTCAGTGACTGTATTGGAGAGGCGTGTGCTTAAAAGCAACTACAAACGCTTTCTGTTTTCCAGTATCGATTGGGCATGCCTGGTGAAATCCGACTTGAGCGTTGACGGTCTGTCACATTTCACGCTGACACCAAGCGAACACTGGGCGCATACACACACATTCGCATACACTCACACGCTGGGCTCACCATATTATCGACAGATCCGAGTCAGGAGTACAGTCGAGGAGAGCACATTGAAGGTAAGTTGTTGTGAAAAACTACTCAGGGCAGGGAAATGAGACCGGGTTTCAGCGGTAGACTCAGAGGCGGGGTCATTCCTTAAGATCGTGTTAATTTTAGCCGTGGTTCTTTCTTTGTAATTTTAGGTTGACCACTTTTTATCTTCCTCTGTGCGCTTTGCCGTTTGCCCCTTCCCAGCTGGGAAAACATTACCGGTTCACCCTAACTCAGTGAAATCACCCCGAGTAAGTTTTTTAAAAAGCCTTTTTGTTTTGTTACTACTAACCAAGCAATTTAAAGGGATTCGAGGCGTGGGTGGCTAGCTACGGGATTTTTCTATGTGTTGGTCGGTGGAGGAGGAGGGGTTGGTTTGGCTTGCCAAGCTAGTGAACGACATTACGCAGACTGGCTAAACAAGTTTAAATGGTTGTTAAAGTGGGTAAAGTTGGCTTAAACTCATCTTGGGGAATGATGCGGTTGTGAGAAAGCGATCGGGTATGATAACACGGTTGTTATACGGTTAGAATAGGCGTTATAACGCGTTTACCACAGTATGCTATGCGCACTAACGTTAGCATGTCCCCCCAGCGTTAGCCTCCTGTGAGCTAGCGAGCCACGGCCGTACTCGGTGCTCGGCTGTTGTGAACTAAACGTCGCCGGTGAACCATGATATTTAACGCTACTATCATGTAGAAGTAGCTGATATTTTTAAACCCAAGTTATTGCCTCTTGGTCACAGTAGAGTTCAGTTAAAAGTGAGAGAGTATCGATGTTTTCTCGAATGGACGTCGTTTAGTTAGTTGTTGAACCAGTTTGGGGAATCACGTTGTGTTTAGTAACGTTACTTCGACAAACTTGAGGGAAGTAGACACCTCCAAGTTAAAGCACACATGCTTATCTAAATAAGCAGAGGCGGTTTACGTTAAGTGTTTGTGTGAACAGTACCAAAGAGCCCAGTTTGACTGTTAGCCTCTCTCCAACTTTGTGTTTTCACACAGTGGCTAAAGAGCTTCTTCTGTGAGAGGAAACCGGAGGAAAAACGCAGAAAAAGAGAAACAGAGGAAATCCCCCGAAAGGAAATGCCAATCGCAGCCGCTGGACAGCCAACGACTCAGGAGCCTAGAGTGTGCCCCCGGCTGCCCTCCACCCCGGAGCCTGTCCCTAAAGGGGCTGATTTATTCGACGAGGCGGGGGCGGCGGAGTCGGCGGAGCGAACAGAGTACGGGGGCGCGGAGGGGGGCAGAGGACTCGGGGGCTATAGTTACAGCCAGAGCGGCGCTAGGGGCTTTGTACAGCCCGGATCCACCAACGGCTCTCCGCCACAGTCCCCAGCCGCGTCCTCCTCTTTTCTCTTCCATCCACTTCACCACCCCCACCAAATGGCCATGGAGCCCCCAAGGACTCGATCGCGTTCTCGGTCTGGATATTACCAGCAGTACGGTGGTGGGAATGGGAATGGAATTACCGGCAGCGGAGTCATAGGATCTAACCATCACCACCACCACCTCCACCATCAGCAGCAGCAACTACATCCACAGCAGCAGCACGGTGCCGGTTGCGCACCGCTTGGAGCTCACAGCAACCACCCGGAGAACCAGCCTCGAGCCCCAGGAAGTAACGCCTCTTCCGGCATTCAGAGGCTGCCTTCGGTTCCCGGAGCGCACCGCATCCCGGCGGCAGGTAAATGTCCCCACTTGTCATTGTCACAGACTGTGTATGTGGTAGTGTATCCTCGACCAGGAGAGGCAGATGAATCACACGTTTTATTCGACTTTTATCTATGCACAAGCACCAAGTTAAAGGGATAGAGGTCGAGGTGTTTAACACCATGGGGGTGTTTTTAGAGGCAAATTAAGAGAAGGAGGGGACTGTCCAGGGGCTGGCATGACAAAAGTGTCTGTGCATGTGTGAACACATTTGTTCTATTCTAATGAGACAGGGTGTTTTATGTGCTTGCCACAGAGCTGCAGTGTGGATGTGGTGCACACAGTTCGCACATACAGTAGGTAAATGAACAACAGCAGTCTGTGGTGTGGACCGGGGTAGCCTCAAGCTTAGTGAACTGCTGTGCATAGTTAGTTACCCAG
Source organism: Epinephelus moara (assembly GCF_006386435.1). Classification (NCBI taxonomy): domain Eukaryota; kingdom Metazoa; phylum Chordata; class Actinopteri; order Perciformes; family Serranidae; genus Epinephelus; species Epinephelus moara. The sequence continues at coordinate 9,798,824 of NC_065510.1, read as the reverse complement.
ACTGTGTTTCTTAAGGCACTGTGGCATGTCTACTTTTAGTCAACTACACAAATATTGATGTAGCTAGGTAACAAGGCTTACAGTGGGAACAGGCTAATCTTTGTCTAAACTAGGCATAGGTACAACATGATGGCTAGATAACCCTGGGTTGGCTTTCTGGGCTGTTAATTTAACTTGTGGGCAAGAAACAAGACAGAAATCTACCCTTTTCACATCATTCTGGTGACACAAGTTCATTTTATAAACAGACTGTTTAAAGACTGTAGCTGTTAAAGATGCAGGTTTGTCTTCACATTCACATATTCATAGTACCGTAAATCTTTGCTCGATGTAGTGCTCTGGACAAGAGAATCAGTTAAGTGACAAAAAAGGAAGTGTGATGCTATATAAAAGTAGATAGCCATGGCTTCTATAATAACAGACATACTTTATCCTAGAGCTTGGTATATTCTGTTTCAGACAGGGGGTTCTCTGCTGGTAACTATCTGAGTGAGCCATGCTTTGATATCTGTGCCTCACTGCCAAACAAAACTTAGCGAGAGTGTGCATGGACTGGTGCTGGGTGTAGAATACATGTGAGGGCACTCTGACACAGCGAATGCAGTGCAGTGAACCACACAACATAGAAACAGCACAGCTAGAGTTTCGCATTCAGCAAGGCAGTGGAAAAGCTTTTCTTTCATCACACCTAACAGGCTTCTCAGGTTAGGAAAATGCTTGGTCGGTAGTTGTCTCCTGCTGTGCTTTGGGGTAAGTGGTAATTTCTTAATGAAGCAAATGGAAAAGGTGAAAGAAAGATTTGACTTACTATTTTTGCACAGTTTCTTACAGGCATGAAAAAATAAAGCATAAATTTGATTTATAAAGAATCAAAATTTAAGGGCTAAATGAAAGGAGGAGTTTTAAGAGGCATTTCTTATACGTTCTTACCCAAAACCTTTTGCTCTGTCCTGAGCAGACTCACTCTTCATACTGATTTTACATGTTGGGATAATTTAACATGCACTGACTAAGAACCCAGTCATTCCTCTCATTGAGCAACTCACGATGTAGATTAGTCACTACAGGTGTTTTTTTCTTTCAGGCCCACAATCCAACCACACAGTGAAATTACATTTGCATATAAAATCACAAAACTATTTTCTACCAGTCCAAATTTCACATTTACAGCTCCGAAAGTCTGTGTGTTGACTGACACCTTTAAACAAAAACTGTTTGCATGTGCGCATGGGAGACTGAGCAGTTGTGTGTGGGGACTGGAATTACCTGTCTGGGAAAGTGAGAGTAAGAAAAAACAGCTGAACATACATAAACAAAGGCCCCTTCTCAACTGCCAGCCTATTGGTTATCCAGCAACTTGTGTGTTACAGGCAAGGCCTAGCTTTGTAGAGGCTTTGCTGGCTTTGTGTTTGTGTTAGAAAGAGAGACCTGGAAGAACTGAGACACAGGATTTAAAAGACTGAATTAAAAAACAGATCAGTGTGGCAAGTCGCACTGCATCACCACAGACAGTGAACTAGTCATCGGCTGAGTTTATTGGTCTGCTGTGACCTACGACCTGTACTCTGTCATAGTAGCTTGGCTATGACATGTAGGATAGCACAAATCAATGGATAGAATGACTGTATTGTATTTCTAACCAAATGGATTTCGATCTAGAGGGGGAGGCACTGGCTAAAAATTCTATAGACGCTCACTCATTATCTGAATTAATTTCAATTAGACCTGAAATGCACAGCACACAAAAGAACAGTAATATGGGAAAAATTATAGGTGTGTGTCTTTTTCAGTGGAAATAATAAAGGCTGTAGTAAAAGAGCATGAAAAAGGGTATGTGTCATCTAGTAGTTATGGAGCGCTTCAAACGTAAAGCAGTTGCTTGATATTGAAATAAAAAACAGACAGCATTTGAGTGCTATTAACATTGTCAAATTAGCCAGAGGAAGCCTTAAGGCTAATTTATAGTTGAATATTCTCTTATACAAGTGAAGCAGCTGGCTAGCCGGACATCTCCCAGCACTACACACCTTTTATTAGACCCTCTTTCCATTTCTAGAATGGGTCCTGCTTGTTGGGAGAGAGTGGGAGAGAAGGAGATACTTAGTCCATTCTTCCTGTGCTAGTCACCTGCGTTGGGCATGAAAGCTAATGATATCCTGTACTCTTCAATCCCTCCCCTCTCTCTCTCTCTCTCTCTCGTAGTCTATTCTAAATCTTTTGGCCCCTTTGTGCCTCGCTCTTTCATGATTGTTTTAAACAGTTTGTAGTGCTCACATTTTTTTCTACCCCATTTTTGACATTCTATCTCATGTACCGTTCACACCACTTCGCTTACCATTTTAAGGAAATTAACATGTCTTGCAAGGTAAAAAAGACCCTTGAGAGCCCACGTCTGCAAAATTTAGACTCAAGGTGCAAAAGAGAAGCACAGAAAATGTACTTCATCTTAAGTTCCCACCAGATGCTTAAAACTGCTGCCAAATTGGTCCAAGTGGATAAAAACATCCTCTGTAGCAGCTGATATCCAATCCTGATTCCGACCCAACTCTGTCACAGCCTGTCCCCTGCTAGTCACACTACCCCTCCACCCCCCACCCTGCACCAGATCAGTCAACCCTTTCTGTACCCCTCCGGTCCATTTTCTCTGGCCTCCTCCCTCACATTTGTCTAATGGAGGGATCGTTTTAATGGATTGCCCAAAGCAACAGAGGGGCAGACACTCCTGCCACTCTACCTTTACCCCTCCACTCCACTCCTATCCTCTCCATCCTTCTGTCTGCAACAGAAGTGGAAACATGCACTCTTTTTTTTTTCTTTTTTTACTTTCCTTTGTCTTGTCGCCCAGGCAACCCCCTCCGGTTTGAAGAGAAAGTCTTTCACTTGGATCGACCAAGTAGCAGGGGTTCCCTGCTACTCCGTCACTCCAGATAAACAACAAAGCAGTCACTTTGGTCAGCGAGAGGAGATCCTGGGGGTAGAGGATGGTGACCTAAAATTGGCCTTAAACCCAATAGATGGGCTCTGCTTGGGTTTGAAAACAAGACGTACTTAAGAGGGAGTGGAAGAGAGAATACCAAAGGTCACTAAAAGCCTTAAGTAAGGTAAATATAGGGAGTATACAAGAGGGAGGCCAGGGAGAGAGCAAAAACTGGACTGGAAATAGAGACAACACGAGAGTCAGCTTTTAAAGAAGTCATGGGTTGGATTAGGCAGTTATAAGAGTTGATGTTTGGAGGAAGTGCAGTGTGTGAGATTTAGGAAGGTCAGGCGCAGAGAGAGGATGAGGAAGGAAAGGGAGGGATAATTAGATGGAAGCACAGGAGAAATGGCCAAAGGAGGAAGTTTCATGGAAAAGGGCTGGAGGGAGACGCAGGACATCATGAGTATTACTGTAAGCTAAGCAAAGAGAGGAAGCATGCTTCACAGACAGCAATTGAGTGTGCAACCCTCGGAGGAGGAGTGGATACTGTGACTGGACAGAGAAGGATGAAGATGACTGGGTGGGAGCAAATGGAGGCTCCGTAGAGGGTGGGATATAGGAGGCTAGAGCAGAGACTAGAGGCAGTTAAGTTTGTGTGTGTAGGTGAAACTATGTGTGTGATAAATGCATGAATGAATGTACGGAGAGTTAATGAGAAGGGAGGGAGGGGAAGGTTGTTGGCTCCTGCTGTTTGCATGTTAGCCTCCCATCCCAGTTGATATGACTGGGAATGTCCAGCAGATGTGGTTTGGTTGTGACATGGATGCAAATCCATGTTTCCAACGTTCACTGGATGCAGTTGAGAAGGAGCATGTCTTGGGGCAGCTGGATTTGTGTTGTTTTGAAGCTTGATCTCACAGCCTCTCACTGACTGGACTGTAAACTTCATATAGATTACCTTGCTATTATAATGTCAAAACCTGTGCTGTAGGTATCTGTCAAATTTTATTGGAATTTTCAGAAAATTGCCAAAAGAAAATGCGCTTTTCCATCCACTGCTGTTGTTTGAATGCAGGGAGTTGACTCATCAAGATAAGCAGTAGATGGCATTAATTCTCCAGTCAGAAGAAGAGGGCGCAAAAAGATTATGTAATTGAAAGAGCGCCAGTCAAACTATGGATATATAATAATGGAGAGTGTACGAAATAATGAAAAGAGAGAGTCATAACAAACTACTATTACAGCTCTTTGCTCTTGGAGGAGTTCTTGTAACCGCTCTGTGTGCATACATGAGTGTTTTAAAAGTCATCATGAGATGACAAAGAGAACTGACAGTGGCCTATGTAGTGACAGTACGTCGTGATGCTATATCATCATTTATAAAATGAGTCCATTTCCATTGTACTTAGTCACATTTCTCTTTAATAGACACACAACCTTTTCCACCTCCCCCAAGCTTAAAAACTTTTGAAATATTTCAAGATTTTATTTTTTTGTGCATGCAATTTAAAATCCAACTTACTATAGATTTAATTATCAACAGCCACAGACACCAACAATTCTACCATTTGTTGGCCTCTCACTTTTTAATTTTAAGCTCTAGTTGCTTTTGTAGCCGTCCTGTGTCGCAGCAGTTTGTTAGCATCAGGGATGTGCAAGATTAGTGGACTAGTCAATAAAACACAGCTACCCTCCGTAATCACTATTTTATGTAGGGTAATGTCAGCTGCATTTAAGATAAGATTTGGTTATTAAAAAAAGAAAGGATTAATGATTTTAAATGGCTCTAATACACAATATTTTTCCGAACAATGTTTAAACTTATAGGTAAGTTTGTGCTAAATTTCCAATTTGTTTTTGAGGGTTTTCTTATTTCTAGAGTAGTCAATTAGTCTACCTTTACACTTAGTGTTGAAACATCAGGAAAATTATTTAAGAACATCCCTAGTTAGTTTCTCCAGCTTTTTCTTGTCATTTCAAAACAACCCCTGTTTGTGTCCTTCCTTATTTCCACCTCTTGTTGCCCCTTTCCGCCTCTGTTGTAATGGTTATGCAAAGAGAGAGTTTGCACTGCTGCCATACCCAGACTGAGACTGAGTTCCCCACTGCAAGTCCGTGCTAGTCAGCTAGTCTAAGTTTACACTTCTGTTTAAGCATCAGGAAAAGTATTCAGCGCAGATGTATACATACTCAGTTCCCCACTGCAAATCTCTGTGAATGCTGACTTAGGTTGTAAATAATTTTTTGGTTGTTTTTTAGACTTTAAGTTGTAATAAAACATCCTTCTCTTTTTGTATTTTGGCAAACGAAGGACTGTTTAGAACATACTGACAATATCTTTTCTGATTTTCAATTCACTGATTTGGACAAACCTCTATAGACTGAATACATGAGCATATATAACTGTTGTACAAAAGCCAATGCGTGTGTGTATGTTCGTGTGTCTTTGCTATGGTTTGTCTTTATTCAAATAAAGTGACACCTACCTTTTATTATTAGCACCATAAAGCCGTGTAGCGCAGTATCTGTGGTCATATACTGAGCCAAAACTGAAGAATACCCAAGCAAAGAATGATCTCAGATTTAGAATAAATGATATTTTAATTTCAAGCTCAGCTTTCATAGATGTACTGCCACTGATCCTGGGGCTATAAATTGTGCATTTGTCGCCCCAAAGACACAGAACAAGTACATTTCTTACAAGTTATTTCCATTTAGCTCCTTGGAATGTTGTTTCAATGAGATGATAGCTCAGTTTGTGGTCGTAGTGTGGAGATTTATGATTGAAAAAGAGAATTAAGACTGTCATCTTTCTCTGCCTTTCTGTCCATTACTTTATCTCCCCTAACGCTCCCTCTCAGCTGGCTTCTGTCTTTCAGTGGGGAATAAGGAGGGAGAGGGAGATAGTGAGGACAGGAGGAGGAGTGAGAAAGAGTAAGGAGTGTGAGGGAGTATGTGTATGTTCATGTTCTCTTTCTACTGACTGTGTGTCTGTATGTGCACAGGCCTTGTTTAGTAGCTGCCTGGGTGGGCTGGGAGCAGGAACAGGAGTGTCAGAAACGTATGCATACATACATACAGATTGACGTCACCGTAGAAACGCTTTTACTGCACTGAATGAAGTTAACATAAGTGAAAGCAAGAGGGCAGAGGTAGGGTGCATGTCACCTAAAGTGTTCTGGATAACATGCATAGAAGCTACTTTAAAGGTTCCTTTTCAAATGAAAACATTTTGATGGATTATTTTTTCATGTATTAGTGTTTTGTATGCCTACAGTGTGTTAGGACGAGCAGCCGTCTCTCTTGCTGCACACAGCTTCTCAGTTTTGTAGCCAGAAATATAACAACAAGATGATGAGATGCAATGGGTTAATTTTGGGAGCCGCTAAAGACAGCTCATATACTGCCGCTATGAGTCTTAAAGATAAACTTTGCAGGCCTACGCACATAGGGTCTTTAAAGTGAGTAATGGAATATTTTTCAAGACCCCCTGAATCTAAGAATATGCAAATGTTTTTCAATTCAGCAGTTCAGCTTCTGGACACAACATGCCTGTCATTTCACTGAAAAGTCCTTTCTCAGTGTGTGTGCGCACTGGAGGTTTCAGTTTTCAACATCACACTTGTGCACACCGCATACTTGATCGCGATCTGTCTCCAAAGAGGTTGTGATGCCAAGATATCGTCCTTGTATGCACATGTCTTAAACTCCAATCTAAGGTGAGCACAGAGAAATGTTCCCCTTCAGGAGATGAATGAAAAAGCGATCGTCTAGCGTCAAACTCTGCACATACACCCTTCTGCAAACAGTAAGTAAAGTCACAACAAGCAGAACCGATTGTGGTGTGAACGGGGACTCTAATATTTTAAAGCAGTGTCTCTTACTTTGAAAGAAACATAATGAGGCAAACTAATTTCTTTTTGTAGGGTCTCTCAGGTGGGAGCTTTCTATAAGGCTATATAGGCTGTTATTAACCATGTGAAAAAATACTCCAAGCTTAGGTATGTCAGGGGTGTGTCAAAGGGCTCAAACCAAAACATCAAAACATGCCTCAGCAAAAATGACATACATTTATCCGTGTGAAGGGTTACATGAAAAGAGTTTCTTGGTAGTTCACGTGTGCTTTTAAATTAAATACCATGCTCACCTTCAAAATTTCAACTTCACATCATGTGTATTTGCAGTGCTGTGTGACTCAATCCAGCTGTGACTGGTTGGTCAAGGAAGAATTAGCATTACATTTATTTTCTCATGCATTTTATTTTATCTAGATTCTAGAGTTGAAAACAGGTTTTGTGTCTTTGTGTTTCCAGTGTTTTCTCAGTGCGGCCAAAGCAATACCGCCGCCTATAATAACTTTGCGATCAAGTATGTTGAGTGCGAACACCTGCGCGTGTTCTGTGGGACGTAGAAGCGGTTTTCAGACTTGAGAAGAAGTGCGGGATGGAGGAGCAACCTCAAGGACTGCTGCAGTCACAGAACAGAGAGGAAGATAATGAGAAAGATAATGAGGAAGGAGAGAACAATAAATAGATGGAGGAGGACAATGAAGTGGGAGAGAGGTAGAATCAGTCCCATTTCTATACACACATACACACACACTTGCCATCAGGCCCGTGCGAAGCAGTGTTAGGCAGGTAATGGCTGGGCAGGCGTTACATGTCCGCCTATTTTAAGCCTGTATGCCAGCTTGTTACTCGACTCGGCTTTGCACTAGGGTGTGAAGTGTGCTGTGACATGTGTTCAGGAGGCGGGGTGATGTGAGAGGTGCGTTATATGTGTGTGTGTGGGTTACACATATGCCCGGCTGAAATTTGTCTTTACTTTCTTAATATGTAAATTGGTACAAGTTCTGCAGCAGTCGACAATGTTTCCACCCATTTTCCCCATTTGTTTCTGTTCACCTGGTGATTTGTTAAGTTAGCCCGTCACTTATCCATCATCTTATCTATCCAGCCATTCTTTCTATTCACCCCCTTCCCCCTTTTTTTCTGTATGACACGAGAAGGGAAGTTTAATAGAGAAAGACTGCAACAGAGAGGGTGATGGAGATCACGGACAGAGATGGTGCGATAGGGAAAGCAAGGAAATGTGGGTGCTGTGAGATAAAGCAACAGGAATATATGGAAGAGAGAGACAGGCCGGGCAGATAGGGAAATAGATCGGCGGCAGGAAGGGATGGTGATGAAGTGATGGAGAGTGTGAGGAGGAGGAGGATGTGTGAGGAGGGTGTCTGAGCTGAGTGCAGGTGGGGTGGGGGGATGAGAAAGGGAGGGAGAGGTGGAGGAAATGGATAGAAATAGCTGATGCACTCTGAGGCTTACAGAAAATCAATAGCAGTCAAGAGGGGAAGCCACAACCCCCACCCTGCTCCCTCTTCCTCTCCCTCTCTGACTGCTCTCTCCCCCTCCAGTCGTCTTCCTTATGTTTTTTCCTCCACTCTTTATCTTTCCCCACCTCCCTTTCCTCCTCAGTGCTCTCACCCTTTCATGTGCATTTCCAGCCTTGTCCTCTTCTTCTGTACCGCCACTTTGCCTTCTTCTTGTCCCCCACATTCTCTTCCCCAGTCCTTTCTGTCTCCTTCACACCCCCTCTTCATCCACACCTCCCATCACTGTTGTGCCGGCCTTGTCTTTCACCCTCTTTCCAAGTCATCCTCGTTTCTTTTATGGGTTGCTTCATGCATTAGACGGAATAATCCGTGTCCATGATTTTCTTAATTTTCCAAAACAAACAATTGAAGTCAATGGCAATTTTCTGCAGCCGGTGCAAGTATTTCAAATTGTCTGGTTAATACAGCAGAAAAGAAGATCACAATTGCATCCCTCGCTATGACAGACACCTTCTCATCCCAAATTTACATTTAGCTTGGCAGTCTGTGCTTAAAGCATGCACTCACCTTCTAAGCTTGTTAGAAGTCTTCAAATAGTTACTGTAAATGAAAGCTGTCCATAAAAAAACATGTTTGTAAAGGCCTCGACACACCAAACCGACATCAAAGAATGAGCGGTGACGAAGGCCAAGTGTTGCATCGCCTCACTTCTCATGTGCCTTGGCCAAAAAGTTGCACTTGAACACAACGCAAAGACTACAGCCAACAGTCGACCAGCACATATGTACTGCGCCGGTATGAGAGGAAATAACTCTCCGTATCGGCAGTCGTGATAGTCTGTATATTTCATTAAAAAAGGGAAAGCTCAAGTTAGCACATTACCAACACATCCCAATGTTGACAGAACAAATGATATTTAACTTGCACTAGTGAACAATAACAATTAAGAACCATCTCTGCTAAAGAGCTCAGTACCTAACAAACAATCTTACCTAATATAACAAGTGTGTTGAGATCTGACACCCTCTTGACGGTAGACGTTTGTTTGCTTCCCTTACTTCTGTTAATCTTCTTGTGCGTTGAGCTAAACTGCCGATGAGAGTGATTTTATTCACAGATGGGTACCGCCATCTCTGATACGGAATTGGCTGAAAACCAGTCTACAAAGGCCCACAAGGGCTGACTGGGGCAAATGGTTTAGGACACACTGCACCAACTGGGGGGACAGATCCTCACCGATTGCCTGACAGTGGCTGAAGGCCAACTGTTGTCTTGATGTGTCAGGGCCCTAAGGCATATGATTGTTCAATGTAATACATGTCCATTTCAGATGGGCTTTCCTTAATCTAAATCTTAAATCAACAATAAAATCTTAAATAACAATTACTTAACCCCTGGTTCCTCTCCTCCACCCATTTCCTTTTCTTCACTTCTTTTCACTACTTCCCACCAACATATGCAACATTGACATCAACTCTGCCTACAGTGTGTCTGTTTTGTGTGTGCATAAGTGTCCAGTATCTTCTCTGACAAGAGTGTGTGTGTGTGTGTATTTAAAGTATTAACATATTTTAAAGTTTATAATATTCATGAAATCGCCGGTATTAGCATTTTCTAAAATTTCCTAGATGTAGGAGAAGAAATTACCGTGTCCGCACACATTGAAATTCATACCGCAATCCCACTATTCAACTTTCCTTGAGGCCCTAAGTGTAGACACTAAACTGTGTGTGCTGTGCTGTGTGCAGTCTGTTAGTCCAACAGTGGACATGATGTCATCGAAACATTTTAAACCTGTTCTGTAGCTTCTGTGTCGCGCTCTATAGAGTGACTCCGACTGAATGACTCGTCTCTGACTCAATTTACCGGAGTCCGACAATGTGCAAGTGAGACCATATTCAGGGTAGGAGCTGGATTTTTGCCTATTGTCACCGGTGAATGAGTGTCGTACAGAAGAGCGCTATGCAGCCGGCGAGTCCCATGAATGCTTCACCAGTACTCTGTCCCAAATCATCTCAGTGAAAATAGCCTTTTAGCCGGTTTTCACTTCACTAATGTAAGCTTTACTTAACTCAACCTTTTCAATCCATTTATTTTGCCTGCTCTAGGGATTGGAGAGGAAATGCTTTTTTAAGGATTGAGGAATTCAGTTGTGAAAACCTCACTCTGTCTGCCTCTTCTTTCTCTTTCTCTCCCCCCTCTCTTCTTTGTTGTCAATCACAGCTTTTCTTCAAAGAGGGAGGCTGTGAGCAGGAAAAATCCCACAAACAAACAGCCGAGAGGTGAAAAATGCTCTTTTAAAAAGGCCTTTTTGCATCTATTCCCTTCTACTTTAGCTCTCTTCATCCCCATCGTAAAGGTAGCCTTGTCTGGAGTGCCCTTGGGAGTGCTTACCCTTGGTGTGTACACCACTGCCACCATCTGTGGTGAGGACGTCCCCAGCTAAAGACGTGCCCATGACAAAGGGAAAAACAAAAGCCAGAATGAATAGAAAAGACAATAAAAAGATGAAAGGATTGTGGAAAAACAAAAGAGTAAAAGTCTTAGCCGTGATGCAAGCGGCGGTATCATCAGAAAGCTTCTCTAATCCAGGATTACTGTGTTTATTTTGTGTGTGTGTTTGTGTGTGTGTGTGTGTGTGTGTGTGTGTGTGTGAACCTACATCCACTGCCTCTGATCTAAGACTATACCATATGTGTTTTAGTCACTTTTGTGCCGTACACACGGTCAGCACCCGTTCTCACAAACATGTTGTCATTGTTTTTTGCCGCTGTGTATTAAATCCAAGTTGCACAGGAACAATAACAACAAAAGGATTAAACACACTGCGTGTAGATAAACAAGAGTCTCTGGGTATAATGGTGCTATCAGTTTCAACAAAGGTATTACCAAGATGTTTTGTATATTGTATTGTAAAATAATACACAGTACAGTGATAATTAATACAGGAGCTCTATCCATACAGGTGCCAGGGCTCATCTGTAAATATGGGAAAGTGTTGAAAAGCAACTTAATGGTTTTTCTGCTCACATCAACTTGAGCTCTTTTTTTATATGTCAGATGCATCTGGTTGGTGCTCCAAATTGAATTGCATTAAAAAACAACAACTTATACATTTCTTCACAGTGATAATTAATCATAATGAATGGAAAAAATACACGTTTTCAACAATTTCCAGTTTTGTGTGGGGGGAATATAACTCAACTTACATGGTCTTACAAGCACTGAATGCCTTAATGTCCTGGCAAATGAGCTGATGTTCTGTTTTAATGAGACATATATGGTGATGAAACTTATTTTTTTATATTTTGATGTATTTGACATTCCAAACAAAATCTTGCATTGAATAAAAATGAATTCATTAATGAAAATCAGATGTGTAACAGTTATGAAATGTAGAGCATGTAGGGGCCCTGAGCAAGAATAACATTTTATATAAAAGCGAAGTTATAAACACTATGCTCTACACACTTAGGTATATGTCTCACTGTGTTTTCCCTTTACCTTCTCTGTGTAGGAGCCTCTGGCGGGTCCTACCACTGCCACCCCGATCATGCATACGGAGAGGAGAGCGATAAGGTAAGCCACACACTTTTAACATGCTTACATGTCATGATACAACATAAGAAGTTAAGTTGCACCCTATGCAGCCTGATTGAGCTCATGCTGTGCAATGACTCAATATTAGATAATTCTTCTCTGAGCTGTTGCTGGGTGAAGGACTGAGTCGCATACACAAAGAACTAGTTCCCAGCAGTGTGTGTGTGCGTTCACAACGTATATGCAGAGTGCAGTGTGTGAGTCTCCTGCTCCCCCAGTGAACTCATAGTTGTCTCAGAGAGTAGGAGGCTGAGTTGTAGCCAGTAAAAATGACTGGAATTATTTTGGTTGTGGTGCTGCCACAGCCATGAACTCAAGCAACCTATGGCTTTCACTCATTGTGGTGTGGAATATCCACTGTCAGAAAATGATGACTTCTTGTAAAATTTTGTCCAATTAAAGTAACTTGAGAATTTCTGCTACAGTTGCATCAATGGGAAACACTGCTTAGGCTGAAATAACTAAATGACAATGTAAAAATCTGAAGTTTTTCAGCAGAATTTGAGCCATTTTGATTGGAAGTTTAACTCTCAGGTTGTTAATCCTATTTATTGTGTATATGCTTTTAACAGTAGTACCTCCTTGAGAAAATCAAACACAGCACAGTTTGCAAATCTCAACTCTGCTATATGTTTAGCAAATGCTGAAGTATGTTTATACAGTATACGTTAAACACATTATACAAGCCTAGAGAGCCTGCATACAGAGCATGAGCCTGTGGCAAGTATGTCCCCTAAGGATGGAGAAATGTTAAGTGTGTAAGCACATTCCTTATGAGCTGTTGTGCTCACATCGCTCAACGCAGTTTTTGTTTTTCCTTCTTTTCATTTCATTAAAAAGGACATTGTCGGAGCTGACCATGCTTTTAAGTGATCAGTCAGTTGTGGAAACTTTTTGTTTTATCAGCTGATTACTGGAATGAAACATCCATGGACCCCACATGTCTGCAATGTCTACACTTAACATATAGTTTTTCTCAGACAGTGCTTGTTATTTATTAGACACTATGAAATTAAATTCACTAGAAAAAAGTTTACATATTGCACATTTTAAGCACAATATCACTGATAATTTTGAAGCAACCAATGTCAGATCAGTGCAGCTAGCTGGCTAACCTTAGCTTCTCTGCTTGTTTGGGCAGGCAAAATCCTATCTGAGTGGACACGACAGTTGGCTAGCTTACCAAATAACTTCACCAGCTAACTGATCCATGATACTAACTTGTGTATTATGACAAACAGTATTGATTTAGCCAACAGTAAATGAAGCAGTGGTACAAAGCGCTTTCTACTTAAGCCAGCTAGCAATAAATTAGCTACTCAACATAGATCTGTTGTTTGTAGATTCATAATGTTAGATGATAAAGTAATTTGCAAACAGATCATGGAGCCAATGGTCCAAATGAAATATAGGAACACTGCCAACAGTTTCGTTAATCTGAATATGATTTTAACTAACTCTCCAGCATTCTGTCAACATGAGGTTGATCTATCTGGCCAACTTGCAGGTGCTCTCTCATGGCTTCAGAGTGCGAGCACTGGAGCGCAAGCAATAGGATGATGACTGCAGTTCACGTAGGAGCCTCAGAGAGAGGTGTCACTAATAACAAGGCTTTTCTGAAAGTTACAGACAGAACCTTTAAAAAGCAAGCAGACGAAGCAGAAAACGGCAAAGAAGGAGAAGAGGGGAGGCAGGATGCTGAGGAAGGTGTTGCAGAAAGCTTCGAGGGAGAGAGGGGAAGGGAGGGAGGAGGGGAGGGAGGTGAGGCCAAAAACAGGGAGGGGGTATTGCTAATGATTTCACCTCCAGCTGTGGGACTTGGTTGGAGTGAGGGAAGGGAAAGGAGGGGAGGGAGGGGGAGGAAGGGAGGAACAGTGGCAGAGGAAACAAAATGGGCTTTGAAATCTTGTTGATGGAAAGAAAATAAGTGGGGGAGGGAGAAGTGTTTGAGTGTTAGTGGAAGCATGTCTGCAAATATTAATGAATCTGTAAAAGCAAATGACCATATTTGCTCAGTGTGCAGTGTGCACATTCATGCGCAATTTCTAGGGCACGAATGCTGGAAAAGAGAAACCTGGGCTCAGTTGTATTTCTTAGGTGTGTGATCGCATACACTCAGTGGGCCTCTCTTTATTTTGGTTCTCAGCAATGACAGCGAAGCCACAACAGCTGCTGGCCACAGTTACAGTGTGTGTGTGTGTGTGTGTGTGTGTGAGAGAGAGAGAGGATGCATGCACATCCCAAATGTGGACATAGTGAACTAGAACGTGGTAGGGTGTGTCTGTACTCGTGCTTTAGGATATCTGCCCAGCCTGGTGTGTGCACATGCTGAATGTGGACACAGTGAAAGGAATGGAGGGTGTGTATGTATGTGTGTGTGTGTGTGTGTGTGGTCTCCACACTGTGAGCACTGCAGAATGTGCTATAATATCAGCCATAGAGCTGTTCACAATGTTTCTGGGCCGCGCCAGGAGTCACCATGTGTGTCTGTTTGTGTATCTATCTATGTGTGTGTGTGTGTGTGTGTGTGTGTGTTGAGCCTCTGAGAGTCAGCAATTTTTTTTCTCTATTTTTCTGGCTTTAGAGGAAACATGTTTGGACCAGACGTGTGTGTGTTTATGTTCACAACCAGCACTCTATTAGAACATAAGGCCACATTAAGGCATATTGCTTGAGGACACACACACACATACACACACATGCACACACACGCACACACACTCCTTTGTCTGACACCGCTCCCCTCCAACTAACGCGGGTAGACAGGCCCATCAAACTTTCATACTAATGGGCAATAGTCTGCATGTGTTAAACCAGTGTGTGCATGTGTGTGTGTGCTTCTGTGTGTGCGTCCTGTCTAAGAACTTCTTGTCTTGTCCCCTCAGATTTTAAGTCGGGGTCTTGGACAGGATAGGACAGACAGAGGAAAAAGGGGGTGGGAGCAAGAGGAAGAGGGGGTTCAGCTTATCTGATGGAAGGAAAGGGGGGGATGGGAGGATGTTGTTGAGGAGGGTGGGGAGTGTGTGAGGAGGGAATATGTCAGGCTTGGGATGGAGGGGGTGGCTTAGATATGAAAATGGGCACAGTAGATGTCCCTAGGGTGTTGGTGTTGGGGCTAGGCTGGTACAGAGGTTGTGGGGTGTCGGTCGGAAGAGAGGGGGTTGTTGTTGAGAAGAGCAGAGTGGTTTGGGGGTTGGGGTGGATGGCTGGTACCCTCCAGCCTGTGTAGACACGGGCATAGATAGAGTGCGCCTTCCATGTCATTTTTTATTATAGTGTGTATCATAGCTTTACTTAATGAAGAAGTTAAGTATATATCTTTTTTTTAATTTACCAAAAAGAATATGCAGAATTTTTTAAATGTGTCTTTATGTCCAAATCTCTTTGTGTAGGACTCATCCTATGCTCAGACACTGTACATTAAATTGCATTTTGGGCGAACAGATTGCAATCAGATTGTGTTTGAACACATGGAATCATGGATGTACTGTGATCACACTTGAGCACAAGTGTAAATGCGATTGCATTTTCAAGCTACATACAACAACTACGTGGGCTGAAATACATAATTGCGCGCAACTGTTCTAAACCAGTGAGGCAGCAGCCAATAGCAAGTTAGTGAGCTAAGCTACCAGTAGGAAAGCTTGGGGATATTCAAGACACTTGTGGATGGAGTGAAGACAGAAGTATACAAGCAGATCTCTGCAATTTATGAGGCAATTGCAAAGAACAGTTTTGAGCAGAGCGATCTGATCTCAGTGTGGGCTCAGCGCAGCCAATCACTGAAAGCGCTCTTTGATTTAACGGGATGTGTGATTGGCCCACTACCGCAGCAACTACAACCCATACAGTCTGTGGTGGGTGAAGTCGGGCGCGGTGCATTTGACAGAGTTGGCAGTTCAGTGAGTCAATATGCCACCAAAATGTTTGCAAGTATGACTACACTACACCCCTGTGGTATCTGGTGACAATTTATGTAACCCAGATCTTCCATTCACATGATCGGTGTCAAATGAAGTAGAAATAAAAGGTGCTTTGATGAGGTGCTTTGATGGTATTTGTTTGACTTTAAGAATACTGGTTTTGGTACTGGTATCGTTTTTAAAATGACACCCCGCCCTAGTAACAACTATGAATGTTAGAATTGTTCAAGGCTGCGACATGTGGGAATGAACTGGAAACAACTGTGTTTGAGCACAAACAGTATGAATAAAAAATAAACATAAAACCAAAAATCCTTGTCAGTTATGTAAAAAATGTTTGGGTCATTCAACTGCACTATTTCAAAAGCTGGCTGGTAAATATATTCTACTATTACTTCCAGAAAGAATGAGGGGACAAAAATGTGTTTTGAACTACGGAAAGGGCAGGTGAGGATGCCTGTAGGTGTAATACAGTTTTGAAGGTGTTGGGACAGGCTCACCAATGCATCAGTCATCTTAGAAAAAGAAGTTCAGGCGTGGTAATTTGGATAAGATACATCTTTATTGTCAGTGTACACTGAAATTCAGAAGAGCAGACATAGACAGACACACTCCAAATCTTGGTGTGTAACCCTCGATAGGAGCCAAATGTGTTCTGTCATTAAGGGTCTGGTGCGCCCTGAGGCTCCACCAAGCTTCTCCTCTCTGTAATCTGTCTCACACACTCCTTCTATCCATACTTTTCCTTTTCTTCCTTTGTCCTTTCTGCTTTCCATTCCTCTTCTATCACTCAGTCCACTCTGGTCAAGAGTTAATGAAGTCATTGTTATTGTTTGTCTTTCCCATAAGCTGGTCAAGCCCAGGTCACATCCAGCACTACGAGCGAGCGATAGAGCCATTAGTGTACAGTGTGTTTAGGCTTTACAGTCAAAATACATTTCATCCATGTTTGTTGGAACAGCAGCGTCTGCCTCTAAAGAGCTTCAGAAGGTATTGTTCTTTATAGGCTGTAGAACTCAAACAGTGGCAGCTGCCCATGTGTGAATGTGAATTTGCGCATGTCTGCGGGCGTTTCCATAACTCTGTGTGTGTGTGTCTGTGTGTATGTGTGTTTCTGCAGCCTGCTCTCCAGCTGTTTCCTGTTAGCTATCACACTGCTCTCAAGGTTGCTGAGCTGTGTATGTGTGTGTCTGTGTGTGTGTTAAAAGTCACAGCCGCTGAGTCATTTTTATCACACTTTTACAACGTGTCTCTCCCACGAAGAGGAGAGGTGGAAGCACGGATCAAGTAAGTGGAGGGGGGAAAAAGTGTTGAGATGGTAACTATGAGGAAATGTGTGTGTGTGTGCGTAGAGTCTCTGTGGTGTCTCTTAAAGAACCGATGTGTTCTTCAGAACACAGCTAAGGTCTGCGTTAGGGTGAATGACTAAGAACTGACACATGAGCATGAGTGTGTGTGTGCTCTTGCCTCACCAAGTGCCAAGTGTGAGAGTCACTGCTTGACTGTAAGTGAAGTGACTCACAGATGAGTTGATAGGGTTGAAACAGAGTATATGATAACTCAGTCCAAACCTGGATGACTCTATGTTCAGCTATGTCACAGTTTTTCTGCGTATCGCTGACTTTTTTTGATTCTCAGAGAGAAAGTATTTGTTGAGCTCTCCAGTTGAGGGTGTGTTCGTATGACTCGCACATGGACTTGTGAGTGCTTGTCTTGCGTTTGCATTTCCTCACTCCAAGAGGAAGTGACTTTGCAGCCTCAGGGCCTCTGAGCGCTGGTGGTGTAATATGCTCTCTTTCACACACACATGCACACAAATGCATATGAGCACACACACTCTGGATCATACAGGAAATGCCATGAGTCACAAAGGAACTTAGTGTCTATGCACTAGTTTGGATTGTAGGCTAGAGGGACTGTAAAGCATGGTGAAATTGATTTGATACGAGTGCTATGGGTCACTAACCACAACACTCATCCTCTCTCCCACTCTCCTTTCCTTCCCTCTTTTCCCCTCCTCTGTTCTCCGCCTCTCCCTCTGCAGAGTGAGGAAAGCCCCAGTCCAAAGCGCCAGAGGCTGTCCAGTCAGTCTGTCTTGGAACAGCTAACCTCATCCGCCCCCCCACCATCCACTCCATCTCCCCCAATCCGCCCCTGGGAGTCAGGACCCCCAAGTCGGAGACAACCGCACCCCCACACACACTACCACCAGGAGAGATGCCTCACTCCTGCTCGGCACAGACGCAGGTAAGTTGGTTTCTTGGTTTCCACAACTTATGCCAGCCATACACTGGAAGACTTTGAAAAGACTTTGAAATTACTTAAAGTCTGAAACCCTCTCACATCTAAAGACAGTGTAAGTTTTACAGTTTGGATTTTGTCGCCTCAACTCTGTACTGGCCTCTGTTGTTTGTCAGTGCTATTTTAGTGGAAGAAGACTGTGGAAATAAGAGGCAAACCTTTTCAAAATTAAGATTTCTCACTAAAATAAAAGCCGGCAGGTGGATCAGATACACACAGAAATAAACATGGACTCCTGTTCACTTCACAGCTCAACCGGTTTCTCCTCAGTTTTCACAGTACAAGAGAACCTGAAACTTGTTCACATTCTTGCGCCTCCTCAGAGTCCCCTCCATGTTCACTGTCCACTTGCTTTGCTGTGTCTTGTTTGGTGAAAACTGCCTAAGATGGTGAAACCGTTACAAAAGTCTATGGTGTAAGGCTGGCCTTAGTTCCACTGTAAAAAGTAAACTGAGTATCCCAAATGTAAACCTGTCCCTCTCTTCCCACCTCCAGCCCGCCAGCAAGGCGACAGCGCGGCCGTCTCTCCAGACCCACCCGTCACTTGCCTCCCCATCACCACCCCTCCACCCAAGGCCCCGCACCTCGTCTGTCACCATCGGAGCACCAGGATGAAAACTACCACCACAACCTCCATCCCTCCACACACCAGACATACCCAACCCACACGCCCAGCGCCTACGGCCAGCCTCCCACAACCGGAGGTGCGGGCGCAAGTTTGGAGGAGCCCCGAGCTTTCCACCCTCCCACCTTGTCGCCGCGACTACTGCACCCGGCTGCTCACCACCACCACCACCCCCATCATCATCATCACCATCATCATCATCAGCAACAGCATCACGCAACGCAACAACAGCAAGGAGCCATGGTCATGGACTTGCATGAACAGGTAAGTCTGCAAATACTTTCAAGTTATGTGTGAGACTGACATGAGACAGTGTGTGTGTGTGTGTGTGTGTGTGTGTGTGTGTGTGTGAGAGAGAGGCTGCATATTAACTGTGGTGTGTTTTCTCCCTTAGCTGCAGCAGGCCAGTGTACCAGTCTCCTACACAGTGACCCCAGTCCCTCCACACGGTCTCGCAGCACCTTTGTGTAGTGGCCAGCACCTTCCCCCTACCTGTTCTTCACAACAACAAGTCCCCGCCTGCAGTGTGGTCTTCAGCACTGGACAACACTACCACCCGGTGAGAGGAACACAGCAGCGTGCAGTTTGTAGGAGTGTGTGGGTTTGCTTGCTAATATAAACAGTACACTTTGTGCTGCACAGTCTTCCTTCCAACTTAACCACAGAAAAAGTTCTCAAAAGGAAAGTGGGGTAAAAGTAGACCTACAGAACGGTTCCCTGTCTGAGGGGGCTTATTATCTTCCAGGTCTTGGCTGCCACCTTGTGGCAATATATGGCACATTACACATGCATTTAAAATGTTTCTCATTTTCTTTCCTTTCTCTTGTTCTCCACCACTTTTCCAGATGCTACCGGCGTGTTCAATGCAACATTTACCGGTGCCGTATGCCTTTCCCTCGCTGCTGTCCAGTGACCCTCAGTTCCTGCTTCCACATCCACCCCACCTCTCCCACCACCCACCCCATCTCCCCACACCCGGACAGTTCCTGCCTTTCCAGACGCAGCAGCCACGATCGGTACGTGAATGGTTTATGTTTTTATAGTTTATCTGGTATTTATTTATTTTTACTTGCGTTATTCTGTGCGAAAAATAACGCCAACACATGAACTTGGGTTTGTAAAAAGGAAACCATTAATATGGGTGAAGTTTTTGTTTGCTCACTAGTAATTGTAGACCTAAAAAGCAATTCTAACTAATAATGAATCCCCAGTTGTGATAGTTTTCTTGTCCGATAACAGCGGGATATCTTCTACCTAGAAATGATATTAATTTATTATCATTAAAATACCTTTGGCCCAGTTATTGTGCCACCACTATCATGACATAATTGATAACGTAGTGTGTTTCTTCTCAGCCCTTACAAAGGATTGAAAATGAGGTTGAGCTTCTAGGAGAGCAGCTTTCAGTAGGTGGAGGCTTCAGCTACGCCCACCATCACCACCACCATCACCACCAGCCTCCCTCCACTCTGCCGCCCTCCACCCCCCTCCAGTTCCTTTCACACCATGACCCCCTGTCGCAGGAGCTCTTTACAGTGGTGAGTACAAATTCATTACCATGACATCATCATCATTTGTTTGCATTATAATATACAGTTATGGTAAAATGAAGCTTTAACGCTTGGTTGAATAAATTGATTTTCTTTTCTTTGTCCCACCTTTCACAGCCCTATCCCCACTTTATGCCTCGACGATTCACAAGCCGGCGATACCGCTCTCAGCAGGCTGTACCCCCATCACCATACCACCCCAGCTTCCTGCCTTACTTCCTGTAAGTGTTTTTCACTTCCTCAAATTTATGTTGGAACTGCCCAGGTGAATTTGCAATTAATTTGAATATAGCACAGAGACGTAGCAAATTAATTTTGTGTACCTTGTCTTCCAAATACAGGTCCATGCTTCCTATGCCCCCAAATGTGGCCCCCACTATCAACCTAGAGCTGGATGTAGACGACGGAGAGGTGGAGAACTATGAGGTAAGACAAATTGTAGCCATAGCATTCAGCAGCATTCAGTACATTAAAAAAATAGTAATAATGATAATACATGGTACAAGGTAGGATTTCATTGAAGTCTTTATAAGGGACTTCTGTTCTCATCCCATATATAACACATGTATAATTTGTTATCCAGTTGCTACCTGTTACTTTCCACACAACTTTAACAGTTTATGAACATGGCCAGAACTTTGTTCTCTAAACTTAATATTTCTGCGTGAACCCCTCAGGCCCTTTTGAACCTCGCAGAACGTCTAGGAGAGGCCAAGCCCCGTGGTCTTACTAAGGCAGATATAGAACAGCTTCCATCATACAGGTTCAACTCCAACAACCATCAGTCTGAGCAAACACTGTGAGTACCTTTCTGCCTTTAAAAATTCTCATGTGGTGAAGAATCTTTCATGTGGGTGGCTGCAGGTGTGTACAAGATGCTGTTTTAAATGACACCAACCTTGCTTTGTTTTCCAGGTGTGTGGTATGTATGTGTGACTTTGAGTCTCGCCAGCTCCTGAGGGTCTTGCCATGTAATCACGAGTTCCACGCCAAGTGTGTAGACAAGTGGCTCAAGGTGAGTAAAGACACTCAGCTATTTGGGTAACTGAAAATGTATGGACTGTTTCCCACTTTGCCCTTAAAGCCAGGTCACACCAGATAGTGACACAGTGAAATTCATCCATGTGTCTTTGCATAACATTTAATTCTGGAAGCTTGGTAATGTAGCGACTACCCACAGGACTAGTTGGCGAACTACTGTAGATAGTGAGTAAATGGCTGATGTGCTTGCCAGCTGGAACATGCTACCACTAGTCTGTCACAATAACTCTCTGGGCTTGTTTCTGTTTCATCAGTGCAGGGCCCTGGTGTTTAGTTTTCAGGATATTACATCTTTTCATTTAATTATTGAAGGGAGAAAAAGGCTTTCTGAG
This sequence comes from Epinephelus moara, assembly GCF_006386435.1. Classification (NCBI taxonomy): domain Eukaryota; kingdom Metazoa; phylum Chordata; class Actinopteri; order Perciformes; family Serranidae; genus Epinephelus; species Epinephelus moara. The sequence continues at coordinate 9,777,200 of NC_065510.1, read as the reverse complement.
TTAACAAGCTAGCTAACTGACAGTTAGCAGACATTTAGCTAGCTTCCATAGCTACCATCAACTCCTGTTTCATACTGTTTACAAACCATTCCTGTTTGTGGAGCAGTTTTCACTCTGACATATAATATATATATAACGGTTCGATAGAAGAAGATGGAGCGACACAGCTAATAAGCGATGATAGCTTCATGGGATTTAGACTCTTGAAATCAGCAATGTCAAAACTGATATTTGACAGATATTGGTGTAGCTATAGCTTGCTATTGGTCAGTGCTGTAAATTTGGGTGTCTATGTTTACAAAAATTGAAATTTGTGCAGATTTACTTCATGCTCCTATAAGCAGATCCTTGATTGCTGCAGTGCAAGTGTAATGAATTTATTTTGCCACTAAATTTTACTTTTTTTAAATACTGGTGTGACTGGGCTTTTAATCAGCTGACTTCTAAACAGCTTCCATAAACACAAATTCAACACTTTTTTAACCGTGGTGTTCACATCTAATATGTATTCATATTTTAGATAAATGTGTGTTTATCGGTTTAACGCTCACCTCCTTATTTTTTGTTCTCTCCAGGCTAACCGAACCTGCCCTATCTGTCGAGCCGATGCCTCTGAGGTCCAGCGGGATTCCGAGTGACCTCATATCAACACCCTGAATCCCCGACTCCCCTTCTTGGATGCACCAACCAATCAATGAACTTCTCTCCCTCTGTCGTACGCCTCCGTTCACACATTCTGCCACATAACTGGGACCAGTGCTCCTATTTCCTTTCACTCTTTGTCCCCCAGGACACTGAACAGTAACTCTCACCTGGGATCAGCAACTTTCTACTGACTCGTGCTCACTTTATCGCTGGACTTCCTAGGCCTTCTGTTTGGACTATTACGCCCCTACTACTCTGCCTTCTGCTCATGGTTACCCCTTACTAAGAATTGCCTTTGAAACACATACACTCAGTGTCATGTGCAGGTGGACATATATATATATATATATATATATATGTGTATTTTTTTAAACGTTATGAGCCCTCGACAGAAAGAAAGACTTTCTTTGAAAAACGTCTGTATAGTTGTACTAACAAACATTTAGGGAGAATTGGCAGTCCAAAGATTATAATAATTCCATTGTTATTGTTCTGGTTATGATTAAGCATTCACATCTTGGCTTGCAGAGACTGTCATTTTTACTAAACCCATTATAATTGCAGTTGAACAGTATCAGTCCATTTTAATATCTTTATGTGTATTCTTGCATTCCTTGGCGTGAGAGCAGTCTGTATGGGGTGAAACAAAGATACTGTACACTGTGTATCAAAGAGTGAGCGACTTTGGAACAGTGAAAAATAGACTTTATTTTCTCTATATGTGTGTCTGTGTGCAAGTGTGTGCCAGTGTGTGTCCTTGGGCTTGTGTGTGTGTGTGCGTATGCGTATGTGTGCGTGTGTGTTACTCCTCCTGTGGTATTTATACAGTTCATGTGGTACAGTGCATTGACTTCCTTAATCCTGTTGTTTCCACTCTACTTCAGATAGATTTAGACTCACTGGAAGCTGAGGGTAACTTCAGACCTTTTATAGCCGAGATCTGTTCAAAAATCAAAGTTTAAAATCAGAGTGTAGGACCAGGAACACCTCCACGGAAGTTAACAATGCTTTTATGTCATGTTTCTTTCTTTTTCTTTCTAAGCCACGCATCATTGACACACTTCGAATCCCATCACTTCATGTCTGGCCATCTGCATTGTTTTTGTCCCAAATGAGTAAAGGAAACAGATAGGGACTATTTTTCTTTATTTCAACACATCCACCAAGCTCTCCCCCAAGACACATTTATGTGAATATAGTTGGATCTTACAGGGCTGACAAGGTGGATGCAAAACATTCATGAAAACTGTCACCGAAATACTCACACATGCTCAGTTTACTAGCTTTCTTACGGGAATGAGGCCTTTGAAAACACGCATCTATATCTGTCTTATATCTGCACCCATGCAGCGTTTTGTCGGTGTTGGTAGATATACATGCAATGATTTCTCCATCATTGACAGGGAACAAGTTTGAAGAGACTTAAAAGGTCACAGCTAAATCTACTGTTTCAGCAGACGGTGGATGTGACACTTCAGCACTTTAATACGTAGATTTAAGACCTACACGCTCTTTTCATTCTGAACAAACACTGATCAGTTTCCCACAGTCCATGTTTGTATGAGAACAAACATTCAAACGCATTAAATACATGTATGTTCTCCACATTGACTTCCAGCACCTACAGTATCCCAGTATGTCAGTTCCTTTATATTCTCACTGCACATCTGTCTGTTTTTCAGAGTTTTTGGGGCTCAGTTTCTTCACAGTTCTTTATCTCTGTAAGGCCCATGTCAGCATGTGATAATGTAACTCAGAGATGTTCACCTCATGCAAAGAGCAGGCTTTCAGTGTAAACATGGCCGCAAGCAGCAGTCCTGGGTTCAGCAGCAGCTCAGTTGCCAAAAGCAAAGCCACAAGTAGCAGTGAATGGGTTTCAGGCTTCAAAAAAACTGAGCAAAGTCACTTTGGCTGGCCTAATTTTCATTAGTTTCTCACATAGTCGTTTCATTATTACAATGTAAGCAACATTTAAATAATTGCACACTTAAAGCCCCGCCCTTTGCTCTGCCTTTATTGGATGTGAATGAACCTTTGGATGCTTGTTCAGGATGTAGTGCTGGATGTCTCCACTGAGTTTAATTGGGATTCCCCCAACACAGCTTGACTTATGGCCTATTTCCTGCTAAGCCCTGCCCTTTGCGAAGACTTTTTGACTGATGCCTGCCATGTTTTTGACCGGTCTTGCTCATTTGTAACAGAATTGTGTAGCTCCGTCCTGCAATGCTGGATACCGAATTTGTATTGATACAGTCAAATCTAAAAAAGTAGATGTCACATTGCTGTTTTTCCCTTGTGCAAATTAGCAACAACTCCGTAATGGTCGCCTTTATTGTCCGAGAGGCTTTTTGTTGAGCACATTGAGGTGTAGATGTTATTCAGACTTATGTAGTGTGGGGTGTGGTCTTTAAAAATGTTAAAATATGGGTCCGCCATCAAGCTGATTGGGATCAAATTTGATGTGAAGCACTGGGACATCGTTTCCACCATTGGTGCCAAGTTTTGTGTCTCTAGCTTGTTCCAGCTCACAGCAAATTGAGCAGCACCACGAAAAAAAAAGACTAATAGGCCATGCCCACATGCAAGTATCAAAATGACAGGTCAGATCCTTGTTAATACTTGTCCCCACAGAATGTGCACAAAATTTGGTGAAATTCTGTCCCTTGGGTTTTGAGGTACACAGTTCTTGCATTTGTGGCACCCTCTATGGGTTGGGCTCGTAATGCCTGGGTAGGCCTGTTCCCCAACACATACTGAAGATATCCACCAAGATTTATGATGATGAGTTATGGCCAATATCCTGCTCATCCCTGCCCTTTGCAAAGACATTTTGATTGGTGTGTCCTGTGCTACTATGAATACTAAATTTTCTGACACAAAATTACAGTGGTGCTAATTTTATTTTAACCATTAAACATGGGCAGAGTAAAGTAGATATCACTTCACAGTGAAATGAAACATGTTCAGGAACATATACAGACATTTATTGACCATTAAAAATAGTTTTATCACAAACTACACTCTCCCATCTCATCACATGTGACAATACATTACCTTCCCTTCATCCTTGCCTCCACATGTTGACATCTGGTACACTCTCCGGCAGTCATCAAAGTACCAGGCAACAAAAACTGCACAAATACTGTATTGTATACCAGGACCAACAATGATGTAAGAAGTGTTAATTATCTCTGGCTTAAAATACATTTAACGTCCACTCGAGGGGTGTGTCCAAGTGTACGTCCTGCTGGTGCAACCGATCCACTTAAGGAACCACTTTTGTGGGCTATGTGTGACACGTTCACTATTTCTCTACTGCTTCCCACAGGCTCTGGTAAACATTTAGGTGTTCAGAGTCATCCTTTATTTTTTGGCCTCAGGGTGGTGCTAGGGAAAGGTAATAAAGTATTTTATATCAGCTGTTTGTTTTTTTTTTCTCACAGAAGTACATGACTTTCTCAATGAATTACCAGATTGTTTTTTTTTTTTTTTTTAATGAACTGTATTATTCTCATATGCGTTTATCAACATGCTGATTGGATAAATCCATAAATGCAAAATAATCCATTTAGGGATTTATCAAATAAAATCTGTAAATGAAAAGAAGCTGTTTTTTTTGTTTTGTTATTACAATAGATCCTCATTAGTTGTTTACTTGGTAATGACTAACCCACTCTTCCTGGGTTACAAAACATTGTATATTGCACTCACACTACATGCAGCAGACCTCCATTATACAGTTACAGCAACAATTTCACCTCTTTAAACAATAAAATCACACACACACACAAAAAACAAATTTATGACAGAGATATAAATAAATGTTAACAAAATAAAATCATTTTTACCATAACCTTTTGCAGCGGTAATACTGTTAAATTTGCCACAGGCGTTCCAGGATATGAGGGCTGATACTGATGATTAATGTCAAATATTTATCTACCATTCAAAATCATTTACAGTGTTTGAACTGAAGTGCTAGCTTACATTTAGAAACAAAGCTCTGGCATCACAGAGTCTGACAGGTTAGATGAGACTGTCTGGCATCACAGAGTCTGACAGGTTAGATGAGACTGAAGTTTTTGTGATTGTAAAATAATTCTATATTATTTTAAGTTGCCTTTAAATGAACAGATAGTTCAAATAGGGGATGTAAAGGTTTAAGGGTTTAAGTTCAGAACACATCTGTATCCCACCTCTAAAATAACCTACATAGTAATTCCAAGGAGGTTTTGAGTATGCAGTGTGGTCCCACAAGAGGAGCGACAACTTAAATGTGGCTATAGGCCTACTTAATAAAACAGTAAGTGTGCACATTAAACCATTTCAAAATTCATATATATTTTTGGTTTAACAGCCAAAAAATATCAGTAGCCTAAACATGAACAACTTCCTGCCAAATTCGAAAACTAGAGTGCTAAAACGCAAATTTGCTCTGTCATCAAGTGTAAAGTCTGGAGCTGCTCCAAAGACAATGAATTGGGAAAGATGTTATAGACAACACTGAGAGCACCCAGGGGATTGTTCTGAGCATATGGGTACATTTTATGTGTCAGGACAGAACACGACAACAGAATAAAGCTCATTTGGGTTTTTTAAAAAATTAAAAACATTTTGTGGGTCCACAAAATCAGGTTCCCCTTCATTGTTTATGGAGCAGCTCCAGACTTTATATCCTATGACATCACAAGTTTGAGACTTGGTCCTCTGGTTTCTGGCTTTGAGAGAGTAGCTTATGATCACAATAGTGATGGAACTTTCCTAGCCTATGGAAATAACTTATTTGAATTCAGTGTCCCACAGTATAGTGCGCAGAGTAAATGAGGGTGCTGTTTGCAGTTAAAAACACTGTGAAGAGTGAAACAGCTTGAGAAACAACAACAGAAAAGTATTAAATCTTTTTTTTTCTGGCAGTATGAACTGTGTACATAAGTGTACATATTTCATCATTTCCTGAAAGAACAAAATGGTAAAATACATAATTTATTGTAAAATAATTGCAAAAACAATGCTATGAATGCAGGCTACACACATGCTCAGTATGTTATATGGACATCTGTCGCCCTCTGGAGGAGGAATAGTGCAGTACAGTGACCAAAGCCTGCTGTCTTCAAAGATCAAGTGTGCATTCCCTGTTTAAAAGTAGCTCATAGCTGAGTTCCCTCAATGTGCTTTTTTCTGTGTACTATCTATCTGCTGTTTCAGGCAATGTCTGAGGTGTTTCCTTCTTCAACTACCATAAGAATCCCCTCATATATTGCATGAAAATCAATTTTTATCACTACTTGAAACAACAAAATATTGAATACAAAAGTCAAAATGAGCAGTATATGTGAGTGCTAAACGATGTCACTGATTTATTCATGTTCGCATTCATTACTGAAGGAAATCACTGGAAATTGGTCTACACATCATTTATCCTGACTGATGCCAGCCTGCTTGTCCTGTGCTGGATGGTCTGCAGACATTGTTGTTGCAGTACTGTTCCCCACCATGCAAGGTGGGCTCCTGTCCTCTGGGACTTGTTTATGCTCCATTATCAGGTGCCCATTCTCGAGGCTCAGGTGAAGGAAAGAGAGGTGATGATGCTTTTAGTATCAGCCTTCATCTCTTAATCCTTGAAGAAGATGGAGTGTCATTTGATCTTAAGTAGCACATTTCCTTACAACACACCTTGGACTTGAACTGCCCTTGTCCACCGATGCAGTGAAGACAGGTTTGTGGGATGCCACCAGCAAGTTTGAAATCATGGTGACAGAGAGACTGTGAGAGTTCTTTTACCTTTATATGTGTTTGTACATCAGTGTGTTTGGTGATTTTGGTCAGAATTACAGTAAAAGGATTTCACTGTTAACTGTGGACTCCCAGTCTTTGCTCAGCTTCCACATGACTGGATTACCAACTGGGCAAAGCAGGCAACTGCCCTGGGGCCACAGGAACCGGCTCCATCAGGTCTTTCTAAATCCAATTATGTAGGCTAGTTATGACGCATGTGATGACTAAGTGGAGATGAACACATCACTAAATTCAAACAGGTTGCACCACTCATGCTACTTATTTTAATACATACAGTAATTGCCAGGTGAAGCAGTTGTTTAGTTAAGCAAAACAACTGACAAAGCTAATATTAGCTTGCTAATATATGACTCATATATTGGACCTGACATCTTATCAAATACTTGTTGATAATAATGCAAATCGGAAGGATTTTAAGTTACATTTCACAAAGATAACACCTCAAATTATAGACTTGTGAATAATATTTAGCTAAATAACCAAATAATGTTAGCTAGATTTATGCAAGGAAACTTTAAGGCAAAGGCAACTCAAAGTGCTTCAGAAATAAGTCAAGTCAAAGTTCATTATAGCCCAATAACAAAGCCTGAAAGGGCTGTCTAAATAATAATTGCAATTCAATTTCAGTTTATCTTTAAAGCCCAATATCACAAATCACAATTTGCCTCAGAGGGCTTTATAGCATATGACATCCCTCTGTCACTGGACCTTTAAAAATGTTTGTAGTTTCCTTGAGTTAATGATAGCATTAGGCCCATTATCATTCTAAGTGGCATAAATTCTACTAACTCTAAAATGCACATACATTATTTCTACATGTATGCATAATAAAGTCACACATACATTTACAAAGGATTCACAGTTATGTTTCATATATAATTTGCAGTTTGTGATTCCACAGTGACTTCCTGTCTACATTGTTGGTTGCTTTTGACTGGACAGGGCTACAAATGTTTCCTTGCAACTGATTTACTCTGACTTTTATAGTTTTCGTGTAAGAGACCCTTCATGTGGTGCTGTAACAATCAGAAAAATTTGTTTCAGACATAATGGGAAATGCATGTGGATACCCTCTCTAGTTGGAACAGTAACTTGGAAATTTTGGAACACAGCTTAGATACAGAAATATGGCAGATGTTTGATTTATGGTTAAGAACTTTTTACTGATTCACCCATAGCACATACATTTTTGCTCACAAGTAACTTGCAATGTGGTATGAGGTTGTACCTGTTGGTTGCTGTCCACATAGCGTGACCTCGAGGACATTCATGTGAGCCACACTGGATCGTTTTGTGGGCTAACTTTTCGAGCAAGAGACTGTGAAATACTATCCACCTCAGACACAAACATCATGTAAAAATAGCTTAGTATTGTATACACCATAAAATGATTATGTTTATACATGGCACTTTATATGCCACCCTTCACATTATTGTAGGCCCAGTTTAATATGCAACTCAATTTCATATAATGTAGGCTATGTAGTAGGGGGTCACTGCTCCATCTCTTTCAGCTAAGGGATCCTTGCCTTGAAAAACATGGAAGACAACTGGTCTATGTTGTTTCCACATTATGACTGTCACAGCTCATGAACGCACCAATGTCAAAAAAATGACATCCAAACTCAGGACATGGGACCATCTGAGGAGCACATGAATGCAGCACAAGTCTTTACTAAGTAAGAGATTTGTCAAGTTTTAATGGTGCAACCTGATTCACTAAATCAACAGTTTGAGTTATTTACACTAAGAATTTTACACACACACATTTAGTGGTTTATGAATAGCTGGTGCAACCCAAACCCCCAGGGACCACTCAAAACCCAACATACATTGTGTGGAAATAATAAAGTAAAAAGTCAACTAATGTTACAGGGACTTCAGATGGGTCTTATACCATGACCTAATCTTGAGGCCCTGTCAAATCATTCTTTTTATTTCAGCTGATGTTGTGCTTACATGAGAAATATGTTAATTTGTGTTAATGTTATTACCACAAAAAACCCGGGGTAATGTCATATTTCAGCATAGTAATAATGTACACAATGCAGACAGAGTGAGAGGAATGGCAGGTTAATGGAGGCCTTGCTGCCTATTTTTCCCTCCAGCAGGATGACCAAGTCATAAACTTCCACATAAGTCACTACAGGAGTGTTACAGGAACAAATGGGATGCTGAAGCATAAATACATAAATGCAAAGTGTGTTTTTTACTTTGTTTGTTACTTCAAAACCACAGTCTGCCTTCAAACTGTAGAGCTATAACATTAATCATTAGGCTACTATCGCCATCTAGTGGTGATACAGTATATGCATGACCACATAAAATGCATGTATTCATTTCTATACCTCTTACCTTTGGCTTCAATGAGCTTAAATTTTTAGAAATCATATTTAAAGCATACAACAGGTAATGATAGAGAAAATATAAACTGTTTATTTTACCTGCATCTTTGGGAGATTTTGGTCTTGACTGTCTGTATATCCACCTTTACACTAGCCACCACATACAGAGCTGTTGTGGCAGGTCAACCCGAGCCATTAGCTGATGTCTGACCGAGATGATTTTGCAAGAAATGTCTGATTGTTTGAACCAGATCCAAGCTGCTGTCACGATGTATCAGTAAAGTGGTAGGTGTTGCACAGAGAGTCAGCTAATCTGCCTAATCTGAGTGACACACTTCCATAACATCAGGAAATGTAATCAGCTACACTGAAATATCGTGCCAGCGAATGAGATAGATTCATTTTAAGGACTGCCTTTCAGAGACATCACCTCCATTGCTACCTGAAGTGAACTTACTGCTGTTTCAGTTCTTACATGCCATGGGTTATGATCTAACCTGCCTTGTGCACATATCCAGGTGCCACCAGCAAGTTTTTAACAATCTCATTGATAATCCAATCATGCTCCATGGTCACTGTGACAAGATCCTCTTTCATTTCATTTCATGGCCATGAACATCATCTGTAACTTGTGAACATGCCTCAGTGAGCCAAGAGATGTGTGTTATTCAGACAACAGAGTGTGTTCAAGTATGTTGCTTGATTCAACTTTTGGAAACTTTTCTAGACCGTATTCAGTTTGTCCAACAACATAACAACACATTCATATATACATGTCTGTTCCTGTACTGTTTGTGTAATACAGGCAACGAGTACGGAAAAGCATTTTATCCATCTTAAAAACCCTTGAACTATGTTGAGCGAAATGGAAAGGGAAGCCTGTGAAGAACAGAATCCGAAGGTTCTATATAACATAATATTCTGCAAGTTAAATGAATGTAAGTCAAAAATAGTGAGGTAGTGAGGAATTTTGCCAAATCAAATCAAATCAAATCAAAAAATAAAATAAAATAAAAACCTAATATAATAACTAGTAAAATGCACCCGGAAGAGTACAGATCTCCACCAGGCAGCCACCTGGGCTGATCGCAGCCATTCTGGACAATTCTGTTCCAGCAGCCATGAAGCCATGCACTTCAGCAGCATCCCAGAAGCTAATGAAAATACACGCCTTGTCTATTTATGACGGAAATGCAGCGGGTCACACAGAGCAAATTGAATTCCCCTGCTAACAGGCACTGTATGTGAAATATAGATACAATGTCCTTGAGCACGCAGTCATAAATGTGCATACAAAATATGAGGCTGATTGGTCCAATAGTTTGCAGCTGATTAGCTGCGGAAAGACGAATACACACACACTCACACACATGCACACACATAGACACACACACTCACACGACCATACGCATGATACCCTCCAGGCTCACGCCTGGCAGAGATAATAATAATAATTACACTCCCATAAAAGGCCACAGAAAGTTAAACACGTTTGGATGCACATGCACTCACAAAAACCCTAATGTGATGATGTAAGAGCACAGAAGGAGGACTACATGCAGGATAAAAGCTCTGGGGGCTTTGATGACTGTGACATATTACACCTGTTACCCTTCTGTGTATATGTGTGTGTGTGAATGTTTGTTCCTTTGCCTGCTTGTCAGTGTCAGGGCTTTATCTCTGGACTGCAATGTGTTACTATAAATAAACTACCTTAATATATAATATTTTAGGTCCAAACATTTGACTTATTTTATTGCTTGTTTTTTTTTTTTTTAAATCCACAGGGTGTGAATAATCAGAAATACAGAAAATTGGAGATGCATGATAAAACCAGAGATCTGAACACAGAGGTTTGGCAGGACACCAGCAATTTCTTCCTCACACTTACCATTTGCACTGAACCCTGCAACTGTGCCATAAAAATAATTCCCAGATTAGCAGGTTTTGTGTTGACAAACAACATAAAATGCAGGTTTGGTGAGCTGGTGCCCTTGGGTCTGATGTTCTGTGTTTGAGCCGTATGATTACACTCATCAGATATGTGAAGGGGAGCAGTACATTTCTGCAGGCTTCAGTCTTTATCTGCTTCTCACTCCAGTTTACTTTATCACAACATCCCTCACCTCCCATTACTGTGCCAATGACACTCAAATCTAGTCCACACTTCCAGCCTCAAGCCCCCAGGCTGAGGTTTATGTATCTTATGCACCTCTTGCACTGTTCCTCTCTCAAGAAGATGGAGTGACTCTTCTCCGTGGAACAGTCTGCCCTGCACATAACCTCCACATTAAGACTTGTGAACCCGTAGTGACATCCTTTCAAAATCTTGGTGCGATTTTGGAAAACAATTATCTGGTGCCTGGCTATTGCTTTTGGTCTGCACTCAAAAAATTTCCCCATACAGGTTCTGATGGGAAATGGAAAATGGACTGGACTTTTTGATTAAGACCATCCCATCAATTTTTAGTATATTCATATAATTTCATGTGATAGTATACTATATACGACTGGTGTAATAATTTCAATTAATCAGCATAGCAGTTTAAAGGTCCAGTGTCTAGGATTTAAGGGGATACATTGGCAGAAATTGAATGTAATAAATATGTTTTCATTAGTGTAAAGACCCTTTTTAGGGCCAACGTCACAATGACATCATTTTAGTAGCTGGAGGCAAAACACGACTCGCCCCCACAGGACTGTAGGCTACAGGAGTCTTAAAATGTTATCTTGTTGTGTTTTTGGGAGCCAGAATAGAAGGAGTCATGGCTCAAAACTGAAATTTTATTGCATACCAGCCGCCACTGTCTGTCAACAAAAATGAAGACAACTATGTTTAAATACGATGAGATGAAAGGACCGAACGGTTTCGATCATCAAAAATGCTTGTGTGTGCAGCGTACATTTCATATCAGGTTAGGGAAAAAGTATTCACTGTTGTAGGGATGAATAACGTTATGTGTATTAAGAGTTATCATGTCCACCTCATCAGAAATTGAGGAGGTATTAAAAGGAATATTGGATTTTCTGCAATGCTAACTTTTAGCACATTTGCTAAGTTAGCTTTGATAGCAAAACAAACTGGAGGAAACCGTTCAAGTGTTGTCCGCTTTTGTAAGATTTGCACAGTAATAAACCACAAAGCCGGCCACCCCACCTTCAGCAGTCCTGTCAAATCATCCATCCACTGAGTGAGAGCATACAGGTCGGCCAGTCTGGTCCCGTTGGTCAGTGTTTACTTTTTCAAGTAACACTCGTGGTCCTGGAGAGTGAGTGACCTGACATGGCACACTCATGAATTCAGTCTGATGCTCTACAGTAAGTGAGAGTCCTGCTGGTCTAAGCAATGGAGCGTTACATTTCTCTATTGTATATGATTCACTCTGCTCGGTGCTCTGCTGCTCCGTCTCCCAGACAGAGTGCCCGGATTGCGCTTTGCCACTCCAAGAGTGCGGTGCTCTGGATAACATACAGAACTGTACATTATGACAAAGCTCCGAATTTACCAATGGTCCAGTTTGTCCAGGAGTGTGCTCCTACACTCAGGAGTATTTCTGAATGCACCACTCGCATCATCTTCCTCCATTGTCTAAAACAAGTCTACAGAACTTGCTAGCTAATGCTAGCTATTTGCCTCCAGCTAAGCCCCACCCACCCAAAAAACGTCATACTGTTAACATAAAACTAAGAATTGTTTTCATTAGCTTAGAATGAGCCATTTATATCGACATTAAAAGTCTGCCATGCTGTTTCTACAGTAGTCCAGAACAGACAAATGAAACACTGGCTCTAAATAGGGCCTTTGCATTTTCACGTTGGCCACTGGAGTACATGCTTGGCACATGGGAGAAGTTTCAGTCAGTTGCAGTCTGCAACCTCACCACTAGATGTCACAATCTTTTAGGTTACGTCTCCTCATTAAATTATTGTGCAAGAAAAAGCTCTACATTGGTGGTCAGTCTCTAATTTGTTAATGCAAAGTACTAACTAACATGTCCGTAATCATAACCACTCATGCATAAGAATGAGCTCAACATTTTCAAAGTTTGCTGCATCACATCAACATTTTTTAATGTCCCACCCCATCCAGGCCGTGATTGGTCTGTTTAATCAAAATTACACAGACAAGCGCATTGACTTTATGAAAACTTGAATATGTTTTAATAAAAGGCACCTAACATTAACAGCCAGCCAGACAAATCCAAGCCTTACTTATGCTATTCCTACTGTCTTCCTATCTCACTGCTTCAGCTGCTAGGCCTTGCCTAGCAGTTGAACTGGTATCGCTGGGCTCATTGGGCCGTGATGTCTGCTCTCCCTCCTGCTGCCGGTGCCTTCAGACTCACCAGACTGTGAAGATTTACTGGCAATGCTGCTAAATAAATAATTAGTTATTTTAAAACATTTGGGTGCATTAGCCTCAAGTGACTTCAATGTCTTATCTCTCAGCTTTTCAGCACCACCTTTTTGTTCATTTTTTTCCCTTTTCCCTGTACATCTTGCTCCATACTCCATGATTTCTCCAAATGTTACCTCCTAAGAGAGATGGGAAAGAGGCGGGATCCAAAATGACTGGACCATAAGTAACTGGCTAGGAGAGCAAAGCTGACAGATGTAACACCTGACCGCATTGGGTCGGCAGCCCACACGTCTGTGCCAGTCAACCAGACAGCACCTGGTTATTATTTTTATGTATTTTTTGCGTTGCATCGGTCCATTTGTCAAGCGGCCCACCGGGAAAACTCCCGGTGCTCCAGATGGCCAGTCCGACCATGCCCCCATATGACTCTTATGATTCTTTGGACTGGCTCATTGTTACATTTCATGCTTTGATGCACACCCTTGGTTGTTCCCTGCCACCTTTCTGTGTGCTCTATTTCTATCCTCAAGCTCCTCCTACTGGGCAGCATATTTACCTGCTGCCCATATCCTCTCCACCACATCATATTGAAGCTATATTTTTTCTGCAGAAAGTGAGATCTTTTTAATGGCTTTAAGAGGCACACCACTAAAAAGATCAGTTTACCCGTCATGATGAGAAAATAACACCTGATGATGTCATATACCAAATTTACACCTGACAATATCTGGATATGTTTTACATATTAAGATCCGATCAGAATGTAGGCACAATCAAGATGACATGAAGCACATTTTAATACCAGGCCTATTTGCAAAGAGCCATGGACCGCGTGTCAACATCCATACACACAGATGACAAAGCAGGTGTAAATGGAGGCTTAGTGATGTCATCAGGGTTTATCTCAACTTGAGCTTGGTGGCCACAAATTTATAACTAAAAGCCTGCATTATAAACAGAGGGTGTGACAGTGTTTGAATCACATGAGTGTTTATAAATCATGGTGGATCTAATGAAAATATTATCTGGAGTTGCATCATGGGAAATATAGGATGGGCTTTAAATTGGGACTTAAAATCAGGATTTCTTGTCCTCTGCTGCTTTAATTTTAACCACATATATCAAAAAAATCTGTCTCTTGGACGTCCCCCAATTTTAAAGAAGTGTGACAAACACCCTTTAAAGACCTGAAGTGCCCCTTTAAGACAGACTGACACTGGTATTGACAAAGCTGACTCATGTTCTGTTTGATTTAGACTATGAGGACAGAGAAGGGTTTCACTCCCTGTGTGTAGTCACGGTAGCTTGGTTTTATTTTGTATTAGAAGGACTTTTAGGATGCTTTTTTGAAAGCTAACTATTGCATATAAGACTTCTAAATGAATTTCCTGCAGTCTATCAGTTGTCAAATCAGTCAGTATGCCTCTTGCAGCTCAGTCACTGAAAGACAATGTTGGCAATGTATGTGCCTACAAACCATGAATACATCACATTTGTACATATCATACATATCATATCAACGTCTCTTAAGTGATGCAGCATACCACTTTGTCATCAGAGGGTGGATGGCATGGGATGGTGAATGGACTGACACTTAGGCAAGATGCTTGCCAAACTGTGGATCACTGTTTGAGACCAGCCAAGAATAAAACCAGTTGTTTTTTAGCAAGTCAATACTGTTTTTCCTATGGCTTTTAAAGCACCAAACGTGGGTGGTTTTCAGTGACCCATCACTGTCATTCGAGGCGAGGATAGTGCTATGGAAAGCATTCATTATTTTTTTAACCAAGACATGCTGCTTTCCAGCATAGACAGTGCCCTCAAACCTGGGTATTTTAAGCCTGAACATGATCTTTTCCTAACAAAAAACAAATGGTTTTAGTGCCTAAAATAAACCACATGCTAACAACAGCCTTGTTCAAATATAAATAATAAATAATAAATAAAGTTTTAAGGTATCCTCCAACATGGTTTGCAGAAATATAAAATGTCTGGTTACGTCTTGTCCCTCAGACATTTCTTTCTCAATCCTCTTGATTTATTAAGAATGCAGAATGGGCAGGTAACCTTTGGCAGTGTATTTATTACTGTTAATAAGAGAATGAGGGTATCTCTTCAAAATGAAACTTAACAAATGTGTGCATTAGAAAAATAAAAAATAAAAAATAAAAGTAGATAAACATTTAACATAAAGCAAGGACTGCTGGTCGAACTCATTCATTCATTTTCCGTAACCACTTATCCTGTTGCGGGTCGCAGCGGGGCTGGAGCCTATCCCAGCTGACACTGGGCGAGAGGCAGGGTATACCCTGGACAGGTCACCAGACTATCGCAGGGCTGACACATAGAGACAGACAACCATTCACACTCACATTCACACCTACGGACAATTTAGAGTCACCAATTAACCTAACACGCATGTCTTGGATTATAAAAAGGAAGCCGGAGTACCCAGAGGGAACCCATGCTGACACAGGGAGAACATGCAGATTCTGCACAGAAGGGCTCCACCACCCTGGATTTGAGCGCCCGCCCTGGATTTGGACCGGGAATCCTCTTGCTGAGAGGCGACAATGCTAACCACTGCACTGCTGTGGCAATCTTTACTGTAAAAAGAGTCATTTTTGGCCAAAAGTAAATAAAATCTGTGTGGAACTGCAAGGCATATTTGAGCCTTATGATGAAGGCAATACAGTCTGCTGAGTCCAAATTAGCCTATCAACAGAACTAATAGGTCCAAATTAGCATTCATTAGTATGTTTTACCACAAGGTGGCTACTCTGCAGTGGGCTAGTTGGGATTATATGGTAGTTTAACTTTGCAGCGTTGGCAGCGAAAGCAAACAAATCTGTCCACACGCTAATAAATTCTTTACTTTTTACTCTGAAACTTTTCTTGTTTGGGATTTGGAGTCCATAGCTAGCCAAGGGAGACTCAAGTGTTGCTACTGAGGTTTTGCAAAATATAAAGTAAAGTTGCCAGGCTGTAGAAGTATGATGCACATTTTAGTTGACAAAATGATAAAACCTGTTTATAATTTGATGTATAGGCTACACATTTTTACAATTGGGGAATGTAAGAATCACTTTGGGCTCACAACAATTATAAATGAAAAAAAAAAGTAATAAAATAACCATTATCCATATGATTTTCCTATAATTCAAAGCCACAGGGAGACACTGGAGAGGGGCTACCCCTTAGGATGGCTTTAGTTCACGCACCCAGGTGTGAGTGTGTTCATGAATGGGAGCGGAGGCTGTTTGCTGCCGGCTCAGCAATCTTTCCAACATGCACACTCAGCAGACCTCATCTGGATAAATA
Organism: Epinephelus moara; assembly: GCF_006386435.1. Classification (NCBI taxonomy): domain Eukaryota; kingdom Metazoa; phylum Chordata; class Actinopteri; order Perciformes; family Serranidae; genus Epinephelus; species Epinephelus moara. The sequence goes on along the minus strand of NC_065510.1, from coordinate 9,760,733 downwards.
AAGATTAAAACCCATCAAGCACAGAGCTCTAACAGAGTAACTCCTTCTCTGTGAAATACGTTGATATATGGGTCCCACCAAACACAGAGTGTCCTGATTGTAAATATATAAATGTGTCAGGTATGATCTTGGCACTGTTATTTAGCAGCCTGAAGCTGCCTGGTGGTGATGGAGCAGTGGAGTTAGACAGGGAGGGGAGGGTGTTGTGAATTGTCGTAAGCTCTGGCACACTTGTGCCTCTTAACTTGACTGAAGCAGACACACACGCTTCCATTATGGCGGATTGAAATGTCCACTGGGCCGTGTAAAGGAGTAATGTGTTAGCTATATGGCCTGGACTGTGAGGGATTTACGCACACGCTAAACCCATCAATAACGGCACCAGAGTAAATCTCTTATCAGTCTTTGTTTGGACATCATTATTTCTGTTTTTTGGAGTTTTTGTGAGAGCACATTCATTAGGAGATTGTTTGCATGCATGAGTGTGTTTGTATGCGAAAGGAAGTGAAAAATTGATTTAGATTCTCTTATGAAAATGTGTTTAAATTTTCCTTTTGGTTTTTGACACAAGAAGATCCAAAAGGTCATTTTTTGTTTTGGTTTGCTTTTTAAATAATCCATCTTTTGCATTGTATGTTTCATTGTACCTCACAAAACAAAAGCAAACCTCTAAATCCCCCCCGGAGAGGAGAAATCCATGCTTGCGACTGTCAGCTGCTGAATCTGCAATGGGTTATTCATGAGCTACAAGCAGAAATATCTAAAAAAGGTGCGGCCTGTTCATGTCCTCATGTCTTTATTGCTTTCACACCAAGCCTCCCTCTCCTTTCACTGTGACTGTGCAGCAGAGTGGCCTGCGACATGACTCTCCTCTTAGTGTGATGGAAAATCATAGCCATGTGCATCCAGTCCAACTGTTAAAAATACACTTGGCGTGAGTATAAAGGCAAGCCTACACACATACACACACACTCATAAATACACATAACAGCATAGTTACAGCATAACTGAGTACTCTGTATAGCAGCTCTGAGGTATATGATATAGGATAGTGAGATGAGCCAGAGACATTGGCTCTTTTATTTTAACAAAAACGCGTACAATAAATTCCTAAGAAGAGTTGATTAATATTCTTACAATAGAAAGCAGAGATATAGAAAGTCCGCTGATGGTGAATGAATAAATAAATCTGAGGTTACTGCGATTCATCCCATTGCTTTGGGATTTTAAAGGAATCCTTTATCTGCAAAATGACCATTTGTATAACAGTAATTCACCACGTTATGTTGGATTCATGAAGAAACTTTGTTTTACTCAATTGCCAAAATGGAGAATCCAGAAGATGAACATTTTTCATGAATTTAAATAAATGAGGACTGCAGCATCTTATTTCAGCTCCTCATCATCTTGCCTTCATCATTTAAAAAAGGTTGTTGACAGACATTTTTCCTCATAGTTTTTATTAACAAACACTGGTAAGTACTAAGCATACTGAATAATTGAGACTTGGATTATACTGCACATGCTGCACAAGTTGTGTTAAAATTTGTGAACTGTTGTTTGATAACAGGGCGGCATGGTGGGAGTTTGCATGTTCTCCCTGTGTCAGCGTGGGTTTTCTCCAGGTACTCCAGCTTCCTCCCACAGTCCAAAGACATGCAGGTTAATTGGTGACTCTAAATTGTCTGTAGGTGTGAATGTGAGTGTGAATGGCTGTCTGTCTCTATGTGTCAGCCCTGTGATAGTCTGGCGACCTGTCCAGTGTGTACCCTGCCTCTCACCCAGTGTCAGCTGGGATAGGCTCCAGCCCCCCGTGACCCTCAACAGGATAAGCGGTTATGGAAATGAATGAATGAATGAATGAATGTTTGATAACAGTGGCAGATTTTCCTATAGGCAATGTAGGCAAACACCTAGGGCGCCACCCAGAGGGAATGGGCGCTGAACTTTTTTTTTTTGACACTCAAAAAAAAACAAAAACACATACATAAGGGAAATGGTGGAGTGGAGGGGAGGAGTCAGGGGTGTCATAGTGAGGGGAAAAGTAGGACTGATTACCCAGGATCCCAATGAGAGAGGGGTCCCTTGAAAATCCTGAAATGAAAAGTTTGTCTTTGTTTGCAACTTTGTATTTCCAAGTAATTAGCTCATAACTGCATTCAATTTGGCTAAACTAAACTGTATGAAAAATAGTGGAGGCTCTCTGAGGCCCCTCTCACACCTTAAAGGCAAAAAATGGTCCAGTCTGTCCCTGCCCTAGGATTTATTTGTCTCTAAATGCAACTATAGCTGAGTATGTGATTGCTTATGCTGCAAGAGCACCAACATACACTGTCATGTTTTTCCTGACGTTTCCAAAAAAGAAAAAAAAAGAGACAGAAAAGGCATGTAAGAGAGACATGTATCAAGACAAGAAGGGCAGGGGGCCCAGAATTTGGTGCTACACCCCTGGGAAGTGTACTTGAGTGAGAGAAAATGAAAAGGCAAAAGCCAGGGAAAGCTTGCCTAGGGTGCCAAATGTGCTCGGCCCGGCACTGTTTCATATAGTTTAGCTGTTGTTAAATGCCATCTATGATGACTTCAGTTTATAAAGATTGTTGCCTTTTCAAACTGTTCCATTCACCATGGAGGCACATGAGAAAACTTACTAACACAAGGTGAGTAACTGAATTATGCAGGCGAAGTATTTGATGTTTTTTGTGGAAGAAAACACATCAGACAATTTAGTTGAGGTAATCTTTAAAGATAAACATAAGTATGTATCTAGGTGCTTACCAAACTGGTGAAGTGTGAAGCAATGCCTGAAGAGGCTGACTGACTTTCTGCAACACCATTTTTTAAATATATGCTTTATTGTGCTTATTTTTATTCCATTTTCACATTTTCAGTGCTTTTTTGGCAGAGAGAGAAATCCTCTCCTCACCCCTCCTTCACTCCCTCCCCTCTCTTATTATGAACACATCTGCTCACAGCTGGCACTCTGTGGGTGTCCGCTGCTATTTCAAAGCATATTACAGTGATCAAAAAGCTTATATTCAAACTAAACTCACTTTGAGCTTAAACAATCACCTTAAAATAACTTGTGCTTCTTATAATGGCATTTGCAAGTACAGATGGGTGCACACATTTCTGGTTACAGTTATGTGCTGTTGTCTCTGGTGCGTTTTCCTCTTTGTATTGTTCAAGTTTGGGTTCACTTAATGCCATGAAAAGTAGGCTATGAAAGCACCACTGGCAGAACAGAGGCCATCCAGAGCAGACAGACAGCTGAACATCAGTTCAAGCCGTGACGTGAATCTTTTCCACTCCTCAAGGAACACACACACACTCCCACACACACCCACACACACCTCCCCTCCCTGACCCCCCACCTCCTCCTCCCGCTTCTCCTCCTGGCTTCACCTCCGGGCAACACGGACTTTCATGGGAAATCATCCCTGGCCTCTTTGTGGACTTTACCTGCAGGTAGTTACCCCGAGGTGACAAATGTACAAACGTCTTGTGTGCACTTTCTACAGCTGCGCCAGTTTCTTAACGCACTACAACTTGTCTGCGCTTCATCCAGAGGAAAGCGAACTTAACGCAGGTGAGCGGTGATGGTTTAATCCACAGAAGAGGAAGAAGTTCAATGAGGATTTTCTTTTGGGCGACGACAACAACAACAACACGGCACTCATCTGGACTGCTGGATTTGGATCGAGTTTAAATGTCACCGCGGCTGGTTTGTGGCTGAGGCGGCGGCGCGCAATGGGCAGCCCAGCTCCTTTAATACTCGGCTATAAAACAAAAGACCAACATGTTGTCTTTTGCAAATAAACATTGTCAACAAATGACCTGTTTATTTTACTAGAGAAGTTTCTTCTTTTATTTATTTTGCGCGGCTCAATATTCCGGCAAAAGACGACCAACCGGAGCAGGTGTGTGCCAACCAGCGCTGGGAAGACAAGGGAGTTCAGCTGAAAGACAGAGGGCTTACTGTATCACGACGGGATATAAACATTGCATATTTCCGCTGATTACACTCAAGGCACTTTTTTCTTTTGGAGGATCAATTAAAGAAAGTAGCGAAGTTTGTCCAGTGAAGCAGAGAGGAGATGACTATGAACACTGTTCTCCTGCTCTCCATCCTCTCTCTCACAAGTAAGTTCCTCTGTATTCTTTAAATTTTAGTATTTAGTATTGATGGGTATTTAAGTGAGGTGACATTGTAAAAGTATTGCTTTGTTAAAAGTGTTTCCTCCAGACGTGGCAGGCATTTTCTGTGCGCTTTGGCGAGAATCTCTGCTTTTATCAAGACATTAAGAGGCTGTCCAGGGTGCTGATGGACACACAAGTTAGCCATCATGCAGAAATCTTTGCAGAAAGATGAAGACACCCCCCACACCCTCTCTCTCTCTCTCTCTCTCTCTCTCTCTCTCTCTCTCACACACACACACACACACACATGCACAGGAGACTTTTAATTAGGTGTCAGTGAGCTGCAGGAGACATATCTTGAATGCAGTGTCATGTAGATAATCATGTACCATTCAGATGTGGCACTAGTTTGATTTTGACTTTTGATCCAGCTGTGCTCCATCCCAAATGCTTCTTTGCTGTCAGATGCTCATCAAATCTTTGAAATCTTCAAGCAGACAGACTAAACAAAATACTACTTTTTTGGCACGATCCACCCCTATGAATTGACTTTGTACGTACTTAGGTTACCATAATTAAAAAGGTGGCCTACTGGATGTTTCAGATATTCCAGAACTTGTTATTCCAACAAGCAGAAAGATACACAGGAGGAAGTCTGAACTGATAATAAGACCATCCAGAACTTAACCAGTCCTCATGTTCTCTATGCTTTACTTTAGCTCTACCAAAAAGACATTTTGTCATTTAATTTTCCATCAGTGTAGCAGTTTGCAAAATTCTTTTTCTTTTTAGCCTTCATTTAATTAGACTATTACTCTGACCATTTTTATCTCTCTATGAGGGTTAAATGCTAAATCCAAACCTTTCTTTACATGCCAGGCCAGCCCAGTTGCCAGATAAAATATTGGCATTGTACATTGCTGCACTAATTGCACTACATTTGCATGTTTCATACGTATCATGTCAATGTTGCTAAAATGACGTAGTGTGTGAGCTCACTTTGTCATCAGGAGGTGGAGGGGAGAGATGGTGTGACAGTCAGGCAAGATGCCTTTCAAGCTGCAGACCACTGCAAAGCACTGTCCATCACCAATAAACAACAAAACTGGTTGTGATTTATTGAGTCAGTGCTGTGTTTATAGCAGTTTTTAGGCACCAAACGTGGGTGTTTTGTAGCACCCTGCCACTGTTATTCCATGAGGGGATAGTGGCATTAAAAGCAGTTGTTTTGTTACAGAGGCATCCCTGCTTTTCTAGCGGGGAGCTAGATGGAGCTAGAGGAGATGGTGGATGCTGTGTCACCCCTATTTTAAGTCAAAACATAATCTTTTCCTAAACATAACCAAGTGGTTAGTGCTTAAACCTAACTGCACTTTAACCACAGCAATGTTGAAACATAAAGTTTCAATGTATTCACTACATAACAACGGGCAAATGTAACATATCTGTTGTGCAATGCCAACATTTTTCTAGTGATTGATCAAGCATATCATTGTGGTGAACTAAGTCACATTCTTTTACTGAAATTATGTTTAATTTATTTGTCTTCTTAACAGAAACAGGCAGATTTGAAAGTGCAAAAGGATTTCAGCATCAGCATTAAATAACCCATCATCATCACCCATCACCTCCTCTGGCTGCTAAACCTCTTAAATTTCCAGAAAGGATATCAAGACATGACCTCAGTGTCCTTAATGATAGCTGTGGCTCGGAGTTTAGCTTTGCTATGCTCTGTGTTGCATAACATAAGCAGATGTGCGCTCTTGTTGCCTTGAAAAGCATTGTGAAAATGATTTTACACAACCTGTCTCACCTACATTTGTATTCTGTGACATCTAACTTTTCATTGTTGGTGTAGAGCTTGAAATTAAGTCTGATCCTTTTATGACTAATGACAGAGACACAAACTCAGAAGACCCTGGAGTATCCCAAAAGGGAAGGACGCGGTACGTCTTTGACAACAAAGTTGAGTATGTGAATCAAAAGCAGCCACAACACTCAACTTTTGCCTCAGAGACAGAGTTTAAAAAACTGTGTGTAGTGTTCCTACTTTTAAAATACTTGTAAGTAAAAGCAGACGGGCTCTTTGAATAATTTACATAAGGCTATTTTATACTCACCGCCCAGAAAGCAATGTCTTCTGTCTTTTAGGGAGAACACTTGGATGTCTCCACCACTGTCCTAAAAGAAGAGCTTCCCTTTATTAACCTGACCTTGTTTCAGGTTTTCTTCTACAGTGTTGACTTTTGTGTCCTTTCCCCATGAAATTGTGTAAGCTTGTAGGTTCAGCTTTAGCTCTGGACTTACAACAAGACAGAAAGTAAAAAAATCAGAGCCATCAATTAAATTTCTGCTCTACAAAAACAGCTGGACTCTGACATAGATCAGGTGTGACAGGCAACACAGTCGAGCATTATTCTGCAACATCCATCAAGGCAAAGATACCCTGAAATCTAGGTTTGAATTATTTAAACGATGTAATACACCGACAAGGCACATAGCACTTTACTGTGTCTCCCACTATGTTGTTGTGAGTGTTTGTATCTCCCTGAAGGCCTGGAGACTTGACCAGACCTTGTACTATGCAACGGTGTTTGGCACCATTCCTCAGTCACAGCATCTGTGCTTTAACCAAAGCTGTCATCAAACACGGAGTTTAAAAGACACACCGGCTCAATAAACAACTTCATCAATTTTAAACATCAAAGTCTGTTTACAGGTCTTGGCAAGTTGTATTAAGCCTTTCGTCGCTCCAGCGGGAGCTGTGTGAAATCTGATAAATTGCCTCAAGTGATGTGACTTGAGTCAGCGTTGGTTGGGGCGGAAATTACAAAATTGACAGCCTAGTTGGCAGTGGATAATGTTGGCATTGTACGTTTCTGCAAACCATAAATACATTACATTTGCACCTTTCATACAATGGAGGTGGAGGGGATGGTGGATGGTGAGCTAGGTGAGACGCCTGCCAAACTGCAGACCACTGTTCAAGACCAACAAGCAAAAAATTTGCTGTGATTTATCAAGTCATTGCTGTGTTTCCAGCACCTTTTTAGGCACCAAATGTAACTGTTTCTGGGCAACCCATCGCTGTTTTTCCACTGGGAATAGTGCCAGGAAAAGTGGTTGTTTTTTAACGAGACATTCCACTGGAATTGTGCCACCTAAAACAATTATTTCAAGCCAAAACACAGTCTAACCCTTTTCCCACACCATAACTAAATGGTTTTTGTGCCGAACCTGATAACACGTTATCCATAGTGAGGTTGAAATGTTAAGCTTTAACATACCCACTATATAATAATGTGCACATGTAATGTATCCTTGGTTTGCAGAAACATACACTGCCAACAGTTTTTGGAGTTTGAACATGAGAAAAAAAATCTGGGGGTGTGGAAAGAAGTGAGCTCAGCAGACCTATGCAGCCTGCTCCTCACCTCTGCTTGAGGCTAGTGGCTTGAGGCTACTTCAGCTGCTATTAGGATGACACACTCAACCCGACTAAACTACAGGAGGTCAAGTTGCATGGCGGTTAATGTGGACGCCAGGTTTTCAGAAGGAAGAAGAATGTATGGAATACAAGAGATGATGCCTCTGGGTCTGCTGCATCGATTTTTGTCAGGAATCAGTTTAGGAAGTAGCCAAATTGAGCTTTAATGCAGCTGATAAAAAACTTTAGAACAAAGTCCAAATGAAAGCAGAACCAAAACTAAAAAGCAAATGGTAAAATATAATCTTGAGTAAAGGGATGAACACAGACAAACTGACAAGGAACAAAGGAAAACACACACAGGTATATATACACAGATACCTAATCACAAGAGCGAGACACAGCTGGCGTAGGAGGACACGGGCAAAAGCAAGGAAATGGAGATTGGCTTACAACAAGGGTGTGGCTGGGAACACTAGGGTGGAGCAAACGAGACTAATACAGAACAGGTGTGTGGGGAAGACTCTTGGAACAGGGAAGGACTAACGAGACAGGTGTGACAGAAAACAGGCGGGAAAACACACAAAGACAGGAAGTAAAACCAGACACGACACATGAGGAGAGAATCTACAAAATAAAACAGGAAACATATTAAACATCAATTAATGACATGAAGAAAGGAACACTAACAGAAAACTCCAAAACAAAGTCCATAGGATAACAGAATATAAACACACCCAGGATCATGACAGATTTTGATATTGTTTTTATTGTTTTTTTAAATGTAAGTCAGACATAAGAGTGTTGATCTTCTCATTTCATTCAATCTTTCTCATTCTCATCAGAAATAAAGCAAATAATCATATTAACCAAAATGTCGAGCTCTTCCTTTAACAATGCATTTTCCCACAGTATTTTCTGTTCAAGTTTCCTGCCTTTGTTAAAACTGTGCCCTGTGATTATTCATTTATTTCTAAGTCTCTATGAAAAACAAAGCTATTATCCCATACTCCCTGACCCCTTGTATTCTTTCTCCATACTTAACATATAATCCTGCTATAGGTACACAGTAAGTATTTTATTGATTCTCTGTATACATTAAGATAATTACAGAATAATTTGAAGGCTGTTATCTAAAGTCTAAGAAAATGCTGGCATCGTACATTTCTGGAAACCTCGGATATGTTACAGTTGCATGTGTCATACATATCATATCATGTTTCTAAAGTGATGTAGTATATAAGCTGACGTTGTCATTGTGAGGTGGAGGTGATGCATGATGGGGAGCTAGACACATGCTAAGCTGCACACCACTGCAGAGCACTGTTTAAGACCAACAAATACAAAACTGGTTGTTTTCTAACGAGTCATTTCTGGCCTCCAGTGTTGTTTTTAGCCACCAAAAGTGGGTGTTTTTTAAGTGACCCTCACTGTTTTTACTGCGGAGATAATGTCACAAAAAGTGTCTGTTTATCACGAGCCATCACTATGATTTCTGCCAGAATGGTGCCCCGAAAAGCAGCTGCTTTTTGCGGAGACATTGCTGCATTTTGAGTCAAGATTGTGCCACAAAAAGTGGGTATTTTAAGCAAAAAACAGGATCTTTTCCAATCATAACCAAGTGGTTTTTGTGCCTAAACCAAACCACTTGTCAACCACAGCGTTGTTGAAACGTAAGGTTTTAACATATCTGCTACGTAACAACGTACAAAGGTAACCTATCTGTGGTTTGCAGACTCGTACAATGCCAACATTTATTCTAGTGCAGGGGCATCCAAACTTTTGTGAATGGGGCTGGATTAGATAATGTGTATTAGCTGCTTCTCACATCATACTGGTTATCAAAAATATATGTCATACACAAATGAGACAGTCGCAACTCTTTAAGTGAATTTTTTTTTAACTTTCCATTGCTCCTGAAAGAGGTTGCCCTCACTGTCAACTTTATGCTTCTGTGCTGTGGCCTTGGCTCCTCCCTAGCAGAAAATGTCTGCTGTTAGGTAACAGTTCATTTGCTTGTTTGCCATCTGTTAGTTAGTTAGTTGTGCTCACATTAGTTCTGCCTGCGTAGTTCTTACTTGGTGCCTGTCTACAAACTGAATGATACTCCTGCCATCGTAAGGTAAAAAGAAAAAATGCAAAGTGATCTTGCTTGATTAGTGGTGGTGGGTCACATATTTAACATTTCGAAAGACAAGCCGCAAGATGTTTTAAATAGGCTCACGGGCCACAATTGGCCCCCAGGCCGGACCTTACTGTTCTAGTGATTAGGTCAAAATACAAGCCAAATACCTAAAAGAAGGTCTAACTGCTGCATTAAGGTCACTTCAAATAGAGTCGAAATGCGATTAAGGCCTCTAACCATCAGTTAGTTATGTGCAAATACACCACTCAGGTTCTTACTTGATGGCAATTCATGTATCCTCTGAAGTTAAAATAAACTGTAGACTGATGTTCCATTAAGCTGTAATAGATTCTCTTGCCTCTCGTTGCTTTTAAATGGCTGAGCACATTGGCGGTGACATGAAAACTTGAAACAGCAGGGTGCTGTTTAAAAAAAAGACCATCCATGCTCACTCAGCCTTCCCTGCATGTAATCTTACAAAAACAGACAATTCATGTGGCACAGAGGGGGCGAAGCATTCCAGATATTAAACGCTCCCTGCGCTGTTGTCAGTTTGTTTGACAATGTAGACATAATGGCTGTGGAAGCCAGGAGAGTGGGTCAAAAGCATTTTGCTTCTGACTTATTCATACGATCACTTTTACATAACCAATATTTTAGGGCTGAGGAAACACAAAGCTTCAGGGATCCTCTCGCAGGGATGGATGCATGGCTGGATTTTTGTTTGTTCTTTTTGCTCTAAAACCCTGCAGTAAAGTGTGAGACAGCGAGACGCACACCCATACACACACAGTCACATTTTAAAGAGGACACGTGATTCAGCCTAAATGCCCGTTGGTACATTTACTTCATTTACAGCCAACTTGTTTATTGTTCATCATTCATGGTGACACTGGACTGAAAACATGCTGTGACAGAGAGAAGATATCACGCTTTGAACTGCAGCCCACACACACGCATGAAATGTGGTGACATTTTTCTATGCAACGTTACAGTGACTGCACGACTTGCTTCCCCTATAGACATACTAAAAGGGAGACGCATCCTAGGGTTTAAAGCTCTTTCAAAATAAAATGTTTTCCACTTTCTCTGTGTCTTGAACGTTTTGTAGGCAGCAGGGCAGAGAATGCAGAGGAGCGGCTGGTGAACTACCTGTTGGGTCCAGAGCGCTACAACAAACTGATCCGACCAGCTGTCAATAAGAGCCAACAGGTCACCATCTCCATACAGGTGTCTCTGTCACAGCTCATCAGTGTAGTAAGTATGTTTTTATATATATAAACACACATTTGTACACATGCACAAATACAGATGTATCACAGAAGCTTTGGGGCCCTGACACTAATGCTCATTATTCTGACATTACCAGTGACCTTTTGACTGGGACAAAATGTTTATAGGCACATAACCATACCCCTTTCCAGATATTATAATGAATCTGTCCTGACATCTTGGATTCATATTTCTGTTTCTTAGATTATTTTGGGGGGCTTTTTGGCCTTTTTTTTTTGATAGGACAGTGGTAGTGTGGTAGTGTTCGATTCCGATCTGCAGCCGCTGCAGCGAGGACGTAGCCTGTCTCGTAAAGCTTCTAGTGTTTATTTTGCATCACAGCTCTCTATACACTCAGAAGAAACTTGTAACCTGTTGTAACAGCTTTACACTTTAAAAAAAATGATGTCATCATTAAAGGGATAGTTCAGATCTTTTGAAGTTGGATTGTATGAGCCACTTATCCATAGTCAGTATATGTCAGCTGGCACACCCCCAATTAGTAGAAGCAAGCTGGAGTGCATCACAGAAGCTAAGCAATACCGCTGCGGAGGGTTCAGCAACAAAAGTATTTTTAGCCAGCTGAAAAAGCCTCTCTTAAAAAATCAATGTACGTTTAAGTGTACATTATATTTAGAATATTACAGCTTCACCTTACTATCAGACAGTGACTTCTGATGGAAAAATGAAGCTGTTTTATCATTCTCTCTTAAGCCAGACTCCACTGAGAAAAACAATGACTTAAAAGTGCTGAACACATGAGCTGCTCTACAACTGCCTCAATCAGTTATTTTGTTTGTGATATTGCATGACTTTGGTGTTTAATGGTAGCGTATAGGAGAACTATGGTGGCTGACGTGGAAATGTGATTAGCCCTATCTAGAGCTAGTGTTTGGTTTGTCTGTTGTTCACTACACCCTGCGAAAGGGGGCCCACTCCGTATGATGTAAATGGTTCATTTTAAGGTAATGAAAACACAACAATTCTTATTTTCAGGTGAAAATACACATAGTTATGCCAATACGTCCACCTGAAACCTACACGCAGGACCTTTAAAAGGGTTAGTTTGGATTCACCAAAGTCACACAATAACACAAACAAACTAACTGATCGAGACAGAGGGTAGAACAGAAGCTCACTTCAGTCAGACAACTCATGTTTTAAATGTTTGTTTCAGCAGCAGAACGTAGACTTTGGCGCCTACTCTCAATATATTGTAAACTGAGTTTTTTTAGTGGGCTAAAATACTTTTTGCTGCCCCCCTCCACAGCAGTACATTGCTTAGCTTCCATGACAGACATCTACTGTATGTAACACACTGACTATGAGCTATGAAGGACCCCACACAGACCCACTTCAAAAACTCCAGATTGTCCCTTAAATCCTTTAGAGACAGCATCACTGGTATATTTATTTTATAAAGTCATACTGGGCAGGCCAAAGTCCCTCACACACATGATTTCACTTATGTAACCTGATTATTGCTCTTCTACTGTGTGGATCTGTACCAACTGTACTTTTTCTAGTTTGGTGACATCGCATGAATCCAAGCACTGCTCTGCTCAATAGGCCTTTTTCACAGAGGACATGTTTTCACAGCAGCAACGGCACACAGGTGTTACTGATAACATTAACGATGGCTCCTTTTTATTGAAGTGTCCCAGTAAGCCATGACTTTACATACAGTACATACGCAATGCATTGTAACTGCTCCAGTGCAGTCTCTTTTTACAGCTACATAAATATTACAACAGCAGTGAATAAATATTACATTATCGTATGTGTTATTATAAAAACTTTATGATAATTCAAGTTAGGTGAACCGGCAACTTTAAAGTGCCTGTGGGTGTGAATAAATCTGTGGATGGAACCCAAGTCTCTTAAATCATCCATGTTTCCCTCACTTGTGTACTTTCCTTGCATCTTAGTCCCTCCCACATGGGATGCATGAAGAGACACAAGGAATCCATGCGAGGAGAGGAAACAAGGAAATATGTTTTTAGAGAAATGATTCTTTTCCTCTAACGTGTCTTTGTTTCTGATCAGCAGAATCAGCTGGCAGTCAGCTTTAACAGCTGCAGAGACTTTTGATGGAGTTTGTGTCCGCGCACATGTGCACTGTGCTACACTAATAAAAGCACCCAGTTATCTCTGGCTGAGCAGCAGTGTTTTATCTCTGTTTAACAAACACCTGCACATGAATAACAACTTGCATTCTGTATTTATACTGTGTCCCGCTCAGAGGCACAGAATGTGTTTATATTATTTATTCATTATTTGCGTCTGTATTTTTTGATATTCTGATTGTGAATTCATTATTTAATAACACAGAATATGATTATGGTGTCTTTTCAACTCTGGAAATTATTTAGTAGGCTAAATGTTTCAGGGAAAATTGAAATTATGTAACTCATCAAACCCGACGCTCGGGACTTATCAGCCTCACATGTGACTGAATGGAAATGATGATAAATAATGTAAAAAGTGTTTCTCGCTGACAGACAGACCCTCCTAATCTCTGTCTTCAATTGTATCCATAATAGAATTTAATGGGGAAAATAATAGGTTGTGAGGAAAAAAAAGTTATAATAAAGTTGTTTGTGGTCCTTTAGTTGTTCAGGCCTACAATTAACACAGATGGTGAATTGAAAAATAAATAAAATATAAAACTTGGGAGTGATGCGCTTGAGTTTAATCTACTATCTGTCTTCACTGATGTATCAGATCAGTCCAATACCAGGGCATGTTGGCCAATAAAAGACTTCTGCGAATGCTGCTCTTATGTATCCTCACGCATGGCCCCTCAGAGCAGAAATAAGAGCTTTGAAACAGGCACACCAGGACGAAATCTGGTTCAATCAAGGAGTGAGGACATATCAAATAAGAGACATGCTCCCTGAATCTGTTTGTCTGTCTCTTTGAGCCTGTTTACACCTGGTATTAACGTGTGTTTTGATGATCCGGAACATCGCTGTTCCCACCTGTGCCTATCATGTGTCTCCAGCTGACCACTTGTGTTCAGATTTTGTTACTGCCCCGCGCACAGTTGTTACGTACATACTTTTGCTACCTGCTCTGTAGCATGCTTGCTACTCATGTGAGCCATTGTGTCAGTACATATCACTGAATTCAACGCATATCCTTCCATAGGGCAAAATGATGGATAGTCATGCAACTCATCATAAGATGGGTAAAGCCCAGTATACACAGTGCGATTTTGGTGATGAAAGATAACCAAGGTGAAAATAATGTGGAGATATATTTGGTCGTGGCTCTAAAATGGTGGTCCTACGTCCACAGTGAGTGAGATTCAAGGATGGTCGTTGTCACTGTCTTGGGATCAAAGACAGCCTGAAATAAAATTCTCAACAGTGTCAGAAATTTGGGATGACCATCTCCCAGTGTGACTGCTGTTACAAGCTACGTCCATTCTCGGAACCCATCGGCTGTATTCGGCGTCTGACTTCCGGCAGACAGCGATACAGCCTCTGGGGGCAGACCCTCGATTTTTTGGCATTCCAGTTTGATTTGGACGGAGGAGGCGAATTTCCGTTTCCGACTTCCGTTTATATATAAGTAAATATGCTGAACCACTGCGATGGATTCAGAGTTTGCAGTGATGCCAATTATTATTCCGCCTCGTTAGTTCACTGCACGGAGTGTTTAACCTGGCAACAACTGCAGCCGGCTCAGACGTGATTGGTCAATATCACGCGGACTACAAACAGCCTACACCCGGAAACCAGGGCTCTTCCGCTCTTCTTACGGAGGCAAGATCTCCAGGGTTTGCCTACAGACTCTACATTCACTGAATGTAGAGTCTGTATATAGAGACTAACCTATGTCTGCTAACCAACCAACAGAAATGCAGCATGAAACGACGCACTGCTGCTAAACCCAAACAAAGAGACAGATAGCAGCTCGCCAGGAGGCAAAACGTGCTAAAAGAAATGTGTGGGGTTCTAGCAAAGAAGAAAACCTTGATGAGTTGTGGCAGCAAAAGCCTTGCCTGTATGATGTGCCCTCCAGCTCTTATCATGATAGCGTAAAGGAGGATAAAGCATGGAAGGAAATAGCGGTGGAGTTGTAACTGCCAGATGAGCAACCTAGCAGCAGACACATCCCAGTATGTAGTGCCTATAAAGCTTAAAGTTATTAATGTGACCCTCTATGTTGTAATTCACAGATGAAGAAGTAATAACCTGTGCAGCATCCTTGCGCACTCGGTATGGGAAGTTATTGCACTGTATGCCGTAGCCTGCGATTCCATAGGCACTGTCTTTGTACAGTCTGCATACATCAAACTTGATGTCATACCCAAGTTCATTAGATCCATGTCGCACAGTGTAGCTTGCACTAAACTCACAAGACTGCTAAAATCTCACAGTCTGTAGGAGGCTTAAGTTATAGCGTGTTGGTGGGCTGTCACCAAAACAACCACCACGTCCTGCACATATGACATAGTCCTTGTTGGGGACACATCAGGACTCATTAATGAATACACTACAAAAGATATGAGGTCAAATGCGCCCCAGACCACCTCGGCAAGTAGTTTGAGTGATCGGTTCACATTGTGTCTTGGTTGTTGTTAACACTTGTGTTTAGCGCTTTCCACTTGGGATCGAATCACCCAAAATGCATATTAACACCAGGTGTAAACAGAGCCTTTGAGTTAGTCCTGTGACAGATGGGTGATCAAACCAGGATGTATGCCACTGCACACCCAATGCATGCTGGGAAAGGCTGCAGCCCTCCTGTAAACGGAATAAGCAACTAAATGGATGGATGGATAGTGTGGGATTTTTTAAAGTAATCTGTCTCTGGATTATCTATGATTTAGGAATTAATTCTATGCTATAGATATATACATGTACTCAGTCACATTACATTACTTTTTGGTGAAGCTCTGTCAAAAGTGTTTCCCAACAACTCAAAAGCCATCAAACTCACAGGCTCATTCTCTAGCCACACATTTCTGCTCTGGTTGAACACTCTGCACTCTGAAAGTCCTGCACAAAAACATACATGCAGCCCCATGTGAAGTCTAACTTTGTGACATTTTGTGAAGGTGTTGGAAGAGATGTGATTTTGCCCCAAAATGTTTGTTATTACATCCGCTCCCTAAAGGTATGCTCTGGTATTTAGGTTTGACCTTCAGTGTGTCGTGCTAAAACCACTGCCAGTAAACAGTGTGTCGGCTGCTCTGCTTGGTTTAATGAAAAAATCCACCATTTTTAACCGTAAAGTGAATTTTTATGGAAATGATACTCATTGTATAATAAGCTGACTATTGCTGTCTTGCAGAATGAGAGAGAACAGATAATGACGACCAACTTGTGGCTGTTTCAGGTACAATACAATCTTTCTAACTGCCCATTGCACATACAATGTTCAATATAGAGTACATACATATGTGGGAGTTTATAAATGCTCTATCTGCAGGAGTGGAATGACTACAGACTAAGATGGGACCCAGAGAAGTACGAAGGCATTAAGAAACTACGAATACCATCCAAACACATCTGGCTTCCTGATATAGTGCTCTACAACAAGTAAGTATGAGCATATCATCAATTTGACATTTAGATGATCTCGTTCTGCTGTTTTATTCTGAAGTCAAGTAAAAAGTTCAACTACATTTACAGCCTGCGTGTGTATGCGTGTGTGGTGGCCTCACATTAATAGATTACAGTACGTTAATAATGGAGTTACAGTGCAGCTTTCCACAGTACTGAGAGGTTTTCCAGCATTATCAGGGCATTACAAGCAGAAAATCTGCTGCTAAAATAAGCATGCTTTTCTATGGGGATTTTGTAATTAAAATGTTCTCTTTCTTCCAAGCCTGTTTTTTTGCTGAGGTGAAGGGGATTAGTATGGGCTTAATCAATGTCTGCTTTTAGGATCACTTCAGACAATCATGGGGGAGAGTTTGGGTTTGTCTGATTATCATCATTGCAGTGAACACAAAAAACAGTGGAGCCTCGAGAGTTAGCTGACTTCAAATATATCTTATTAAAGTTGGGGTAGGCAGGATTCTGGAAAAGGCAAAAAACAAACATACAAAAAAGTCAGAATTTGAAAATACATCCTCCTCCTGCCACTCTCCTCTCTCTGTTCCAAGCCCCTCCCACCAGACAACCACAGGACAAGCATGAGCATCACACAACAACCCAGTGTTTCCTACACATTGACCACTCCAAGGTCCTTCCGCTTTGCTCCCTGTTGCTGTGAACTGCTTTCCCATGAGTAGAGCTGGCAGCAGCTTGGTAGACAGACCTTTGGTTGGTGGCTGTAGTGGCTTGAATTCAGTCAGCACAAACCCCTTAGCACCAGGTGTCACGGTGGGCTGGTGACCAGCAGCAGTACTGGGTCTAACCTGTGTAATGGCAGCAACAGAAAGTTTGCAGGTCTGGCAGGGAGTCCAGGCTGTCTGTTCCCCCAGAGCTGGGTATACTGGCTGGATTCAGGTTGCTATGGCCACTGACTGTGTTCAGCACTGCTGCCCACTCTTTTCCTGGTGAGTTAGTCTGTAGCAGTGGAGAGTGAGGCGGACGACACAGGGTGATTCAAGGCTCTAGCTAATATTAGCTGCACAAAACGTGAACCTCAAGCTGCAGCTGTGGGCCTCTGGCTCCGGTTAGCAGAAGGCGAAACTATATGCAACATTTCCTCTCCATCTCTGAAACATTTTGCTTGACACATGTTTTTTTTTTTGTGTTTATATGAAATGGCTGTAATTGGTCGAAGCCAATTTAGTCATGGGCTAAATTTTCTAAAGCCTGAGGACAGGGTTAATAGGAGGTGCAGAGGTCTAGTTTTCTTTCAGGCCACTTGAATTACAATTAGCTCAAAGTTTATGGGATCTTTGCACAATGACCCAAAAAATTAAACAGCCTATTCCAGCTTTTAGTGCTGATTGTGATTATAGACTCTGGATCCATACTCTCTCTAATCTTCCATCTCACCCACCACTTCTTACAGTGCTGATGGTGTGTACGAGGTTTCCTTCTATTGCAATGCTGTGGTCTCCAACACCGGAGATATCTTCTGGCTCCCCCCAGCCATCTACAAGTCGGCCTGCGCCATTGAGGTGCAGAACTTCCCTTTCGACCAGCAGAACTGCACTCTCAAGTTCCGCTCCTGGACCTATGACCATACAGAAGTGGATCTAATCCTCACGAGCGACTTTGCCAGCCGAGATGACTTCACGCCAAGCGGAGAGTGGGACATAGTCTCGCTCCCAGCGCGCAAAAACGAGGACCCTAATGACATCACCTATCTGGATATCACCTATGATTTTGTGATTAAGAGGAAGCCGCTGTTTTACACCATTAATCTGATCATCCCGTGTGTGCTGATCACATCGCTGGCTATCCTGGTGTTCTACCTGCCGTCAGATTGCGGGGAGAAGATGACACTGTGCATCTCAGTGCTGCTGGCGCTCACTGTGTTCCTGCTGCTGATATCAAAGATAGTTCCACCCACCTCTCTCGCAGTGCCACTCATAGGTCAGTCATATTTATGTTCTGATAACATTTCAAATGATCAAATAATATCACAGATACTATTGCTGATGTTAAGAACCAAACATAATAAACATATCCTTCAGTTAGATTTTGCTCATATAAATCAGAACTTTTAATCTGTTATTATGTCTTAGATTAAAAGTTTCACAGTTGGATAGGAATTCTTCAGCTATATTTATGTTTGAAAGACACATCTTCACATAGTTCCTTGGCACTGAAAGTGTAGTTTACATTAGATCATATTTTGGGCAGTAAGCCTATTCGCTTTCTGTCAGAGAGTTAGATGGAAAGATGAAAACAACCAGCCCATTCATCTACCAACACCTCTAAAGTTCACTAACAAAGACATTATATCTAATTTGTTTAATGTAAACAACAACCAAAAACTACAAGTGCTGATTTGAATAGGGGGTTAGGTAGTAGACTATATTTTGGCGGGGTGCAGCAACTTCCTGGAGTCTTGACATTACCATGAGGTTGCAAGGCTAACAACAAAACTTCCAGGAGGCATCTTATCTGAGGTAAGAACTAATCAGGCTTTGTTAACTTCTGGTAACCTGACAAGAAGGCCAGAAAGTAGCCAAAAGGTAGTCTGGCTCAGACAAGTAGACTGTTAGATATATGCCGGTCATTGGCCACCTATTTTAGATGGTAAATAAGCATGGGAAGCATGAAACCATTTCCAAAATCCCATCTTTACATGACACTAGTCTCCCCAGACCTATCTCCAATCTACATTTTAGCACTGTGTGTAAAACAACAACCTCCAAGCTAGCAACCTACACACTAAAATGTCTCTCAACGTATCCTCATACAATGGTTCATATATCTAACCAATTAGCACCCCAGATTAGTTTATGTTAGGTTTAGGAAAAGAAACATGATTGGGCGTCACCACGTTACGTAAACCTTCTTATCGTGAAGTTACACACTTACAGTAACATAAGGTTACGTAGGTTAGACTTAAGAAAAAAAATGTCATAACAACGTACCCTAAAATAACTAAAATTCTGCCTGGTTTCACTCAGGACATGAAGTCCTGTGTTTGTTTGACCCATTCACCACCCCAATCTGTGTCCCTACACAGACTTTTGCTCTCTATACTACTTTCTTCATTATTACTGTCAGTGCGTCAGCCTTTCCCCTTACATGGCTTATACACAAATTCTGATGCATTACTTTTCATAGGTATATATACAAAAAGTGCATAAAAATAGGCTGCTTTTTTCAATCTTTTATGTGACATTTTCGTTTGCAGGGATTTAACCATTTTAATGCCAGGGCTCACCTCCCCGTATGCAATTGTTCCACCAAAACAAGTTCCCTCCCGACACTATTTTGCAAGAGCCCCATCGCTGCATCCAGGCTTAGTGCCACCCAAGATGATTGTAACTAGTTTGAATAATAACTTTGAATGAATAAATAATAAATACTAACAACCAAGAGCGCTTTCCCCCTTGTGAATGTGAAACAAGTGCTTTATAAATTTCAAGTTAAAATGTACAACCAGGTGAACGAAAACATAGAAAATGCCTGCCCGGGTCATTACAGTTAAATCCTTGTGTTGCATGTGCAAAAAGTGTGAGTACAACTGTAAAATATAAACCATGATAATACATAAATAGTGTCAGTATTTACTGTACCTGTACAGAGAGCCAGGCCTTTATCTGAAAAGGGCTTATATTAGAGACAGACCTTCATTACTAATTTTCCCTGATTTGTAAGTATATTTTATCATAAATCTCAATTGCTCCCATTTTATTTTGCTATTGATGTTATTTGCTGTTGCATTAAAAAATCCAAGGGGCATAATCCCTTCCTTTCCCGGTAGACTTTTAGTGTAAACCATGCAGGGACCTTTATTGACAGTAACTTCACAGCGATCAAAAGAACAGTAAACTAGAAACCCTTTGGAATAACTCAGTAAATGAAAACAGTATTTCCGCTCAAATTGGAACCTCAGAGCAGCAAATTGGTGAGCTCGACATGATTTTGTTGGTGGGCTGATGGAATAAGTGATGTGCAAACATCCTGAAAAAAGTGAGGCGTATGGGACCTTGATTCATGTGTCCGTGTTGGACATGCTGCTAGCATTATTTAAGACTTAGCCATAAGAATAATGAGAAACAAATGACTGACTGAGAGCAGTGTGATTAAAGGCAGCAGCAATATTTATTTGTTTATGGTGGCATCTTGTCTTTTCTCTCTCAAAGGTAAATACTTGATGTTTACCATGGTGCTTGTCACTTTCTCCATTGTGACCACTGTCTGTGTACTCAACGTGCATCACCGCTCCCCATCCACCCACCACATGCCCGACTGGGTCAAACGTCTCTTCTTGGTCCGCCTCCCTAACTTCCTCCTCATGAGGCGTCCAGGCTCTTCCAATGTCCGCGATAAACTCCGCAGGAAATATGCCAACCGCAGCACTGTCGGGAAAAACAATTTCCAAAGCAGCACAGACAAGAGGCAATACTCCAACATCCGACTTGGTGGGATCCGAACAGACGCAGACTCTTTCTACGTGAATGAGGACTTGGCACACAAGTTTTGCTGGAA
Organism: Epinephelus moara; assembly: GCF_006386435.1. NCBI lineage: Eukaryota > Metazoa > Chordata > Actinopteri > Perciformes > Serranidae > Epinephelus > Epinephelus moara. The sequence goes on along the minus strand of NC_065510.1, from coordinate 9,739,687 downwards.
GGTGGACGACATCCCAGATGGGGGTGGTGGGTTTTCAGACTTCCGGAGGCGTTTGGCTGTTCAGTGGGATGCAGATGTGGAGGAGGCAGTGGATGGTGTGAGATACATTGCTGAACACATGAAGACAGAAGATGACGATGAAGGGGTGAGGAGATAAAAACTGTGCTTAGAAGAATACACAATAACTTTAGAATTTTTGTTTATACCATCTATAGACAGTAAAAGAAAGGAAAGATAATATATTATTGAAAAGAATAAGGGAGGAGAAGACCTATGAGAGCAGATTATGAAGATGAGTGATTAAAAAGATGCAACAGGGGGGAATAAGGAGATTTGTTCAAGAAATAAGGACATTATCAGGACCAAACGGGACACACTGTGTTTAAAACAATTCAGTGATTATATTTGTCCTCCTGTGACATTATTCCAACCTGTCTGTCGTCTGTCTTTTTCTTAAAATATCAGATAACCTCAGAAAACCCTGCCCACACTCCCATACAAACACAAACCCTAACCCCAGATTTGTGGCTTTGGGCTCGTAAACTTCCCCCAAACTCCCACACTTAATAAATATTACAAACAAGGTTTGCAGCTGTAACTGCTCATGGCAAATTTCATTAAGATGCCTCTCTGTATCACCGGCTAGTGCAGTTAAAATTATACCCTGATATGCATTTGGTGTCCTAGAAGTTTCACAGACACCACAGAAGTTAATAACACACTGCTTACTAAGCTAAAAGAGTTAGCTCCATGAGTTGGTTATGGTTGGAAAAGTTTAGAATATGGCTCTAAATACCCACTTTTTATGGCACTGTCTCTGCTGAAAAGAACTGCCATGGGTCTCCCCAAAACACCCATGTTGGGGGGCTAAAAAGGCAGAGGAGACACAGCGATGGGTCTCTAAAAAGAAACTGTTTTTTTTGTTTGTTGGTCTTGAACAATGGTCTCCAGCTTGGCAGGTGTCATGCCTAGGTGTCATGCAGTCCACCATCCCATTTGCCACTTTTAGTGGTTAAAAAGCCACTGGAAATGCAGGAGTGACTTGCTAAAACTCACCTACAGTAGGTGTCATGCCATACACCATCCCCTCCTACTGATGACAAAGTCGGCTCATACACTACATCACTTTAGAATTGTTGATATGATACGTATCATATCATATTTTTGTGGTTTGCGCAAATGCAAACATTTTCACAATGCAAACATTTTCTTCTGACCACATGGTATGCACATAGCACCTGCCAATCTCATCTTCTGAACTGCACGGTCATGGGTGATAAAGTAGGAAGGCAGGTGAAAGGGTCCTTCTTGACATTGTCTCCAAACAATAGTGGACATAATCCATAGTATGGGCTTGGGATCTTGCGATTAGTGCTCTCTTCTACACTGCAGCAACAATAGAAAGTAATGACAACTAGATGATGACACAAGCATATCCTGCATGGAACAACATTACTAATGTGAAAACTGCACTCAGTTTTCACATTAGGAAATGGAGAGGGGGGACAAGCTTCCTCAATCACATTACAAATCAATCATAGCTAATATGAGAACACCCTTGAACACCCCTCAGTGAGCTCATGTTCTCCTGAGTCAAACAGTTAAAACATGATGCTGCAGGTCTGTTCGTACACACACAACCTTTATAGTCATGATTTGATCACTCTTAATTAACAAGCCGTAGTAATCTAACCTTGTTGGTTTGGTTCCAGATCATAGAGGACTGGAAGTACGTAGCCATGGTGATAGACCGTCTGTTCCTGTGGATCTTCATCCTGGTGTGTGTGGTGGGAACTCTGGGGCTCTTCATGCAACCGCTGTTTCAAAGCTACAATACACCCACCGCTGATGATACAGAGTGAGTCACATACACACTCATTAAAGCACTCGTTAAAATACATCACAACACACCTTTTTAGACTGTCATTTGTTGACTTGACCCCATTCTTCTGCACAAAGATGCTCTGCATTATTATTTTATTTGTTTTAACTGGTAACATGCCAATTTACTTTGTATTTAATCAGTTTTATTAGTACTATGCCATATTTTTTTCTGTTCTGCTTTTGTCGCTGTTCAGCCTATCACTGTGGGGCATGGTAATAAAACAACGGTTCTGGTTTAGATAATCAAATTTGTATGAACTGGGTATTTGTTAAGAAAACTGATTTTCGATTCTACTCATTTCTCCCTGAATTTAAAGTCTTGACCTGCTACACTTTACTACTTTGCCAGTTACAGATAGTTTTTACAATAAAACCAAAGTACTGCTGAAATTGTCTAACTGAACAAAATGTAATGGTGTGAGTGGTTTTCCATTCAACAAGAACAACCCTCAGTGTGACATGTTGAGGGCCTGATGTTCACCCACAGTAAGTACCTGCTGCCCACATCGCTACACGTCTGTCATCAGCTCGTGGTGGACACTTCTTTTGACAAATTTAAAACTGATCTACTGATGAAAAAAACAACAACCCAAAAAACACTGCAAAATGTCTGTATCAAGTAAATCTGTTTTTATGTACCGTAGATTTAGCAGTCTCTTACATCTGTCCACAGCTGCTTCACAATAAAAGCCTTGCTAGTTAGTTGAAAGCTTTAGGGCCCTGACACACCAAGCCAACGGTCGGCTGTTGGTCAGTGTCAGGTCTTCGGTGATTGTCTGTTGTCTGTTGTTTTTGCAGTGTGTCCCCCACTGATGCACGCTAGTCGGCCCTTATTGGCTTTTTTGCGGCCAATCCAGCATGTTGAATTGGCGTTGGAGGTGGTTGAAGCCAACAGTGAATGAAATCAGTCTTATTGGCAGTTCAGCACAGTGCACATAAACAACTAAAGTCAAGAGGCAGTGATAACAAACTTATTGTATTAGGTAAGATTATTTTTTTGTCATTGGGCTTCCCTTTTTGAACGATGAATACAGACTACCGCCACCTGCTGGTGTGGAAAATTATTATTCCTCTCACACAGGCACAGAATGTACGTGCTAGCTGGCCCTTGGCTGTAGTCATTGCGGTGTGTTCAAGTGCAACTTTTTGGCCGGGACACAGGCAACGTGAAGTGTCCCGTGAACAGTCGGCCTTTGTCGCCACTAGTTCTTTGATGTCAGTTTGGTGTGTCTCGGCCTTTAATTGTAAAGCTGTAAGATATATCTTACTAAACTGGATCTAATCTGCGTCAGAGTGTTTTAAACCATTTAGATTGCTGGTGACTTGGAACACATACAGTAAATGATTGTTTATGGCAGCCTGAATCTGATGGAAAAACAGCTGAGTATTGCTTTGACAGTTGCAGGAGTTGATAGGAAGCAGAATCAGTATGCAAAATCCGAATTGATAAAGCCAGTGCTAACATCTTAAAATATTCTCTTCATTTCAAACAAACTGGAGGATTATTGCAGAATATGGTACGTATACATTTATAATTATATCAACTTTATGTGTTTCTCTTTTCACAGGTATGGAGATTTCTAGGATTTCTGTGACATGAAATAGGAAACAGCCAACTAATCGTCACTCATAAACACTATAACTGTGAAGCTGCACCAGGTCCGGATCTGATCTGTCTTTGCTGGCTCGGTGAGATACATAACCAGCCTAATCAGTGCAGCCAGCTTCATCGTTGTGTTTGCAACTGTGGACCTCAAACAAACAGAAAAATACTGGGACAATTTTTTTTTTTTACTGCATGGCCTCTATCTGTAACGGACTATGCCTCCATCTAACTTCGCCATCAGCACAGACGTGGCGGTCTTGATATAGTTTTGATAACTCAAAATGTGTCCAACAAGAAGACTGTCCTGGAGCCAAGATGCCCGTGCAGTGCACAACATACAAGACAGTTTTAAGCTGTTTTTTCCAGTGTAAAGATAAACCACAAACCACAAGACTGAAAACAAAACTGTTAATTTGTTGTCTTTGTTTTGAGCTGGCTGTGCTGCTGATGGAACAGTTGGAGCTCTTTACAGACTCAATGTGCAATAGAGGCACAAAGGTTCATTACACATAATGACTCCTACAAGGCCATGAGGTCTGCTTGCCTCGGCAGCACTATTGACGTGCAAAATAAGACATAAAAGACATTATATCAATTGTTCATGTTGGCACAGTACAATGGACCATAATTTCTCCTTTCTTGAACCAAGCTTTATTGTAACAATGCAAGGACAATCTGTCCTATCCACCCTTTCTCTTCATAAAAATATTAATGCATCTACTCTCTCGCTCTGTCCTCTTCATGTTCTGTTTCAGAGCTTTGTGCCTCATCTCCACCATCCACCTCCTGAGCAGTGTTGTAATTGTTATTGCATTGTCTTATTTTGAAGAATGTGCATCTCCGCCTCCTTTCTCTTTCTGTCTTTCTCTCACATTTTGTTTTTCTCATACTTTCTTTTTATGTGTCACATCACATCACTTGTAGCACTACCAGGTTACATACAATATTAACCAGAAATATGACACTGACTGTGATCTAATACATGTTGAATAAAAAGCTCTGTATTTTATGTGCCTGTCCGATGCTGTTCCCTCTGTTACATGTTCCCCAGTTTCTTTCTCACATCTTGTCTCTTTACTTAAAGGACCATACTAGTGGATTTGCACAGTCAGATCAGTAAACCCTGTGTGCTTACACCAATTACATGACTGACAACCATTTCCAGTTGATGCAAGTGGCGCTGTAATTTTTTAATGCTTCCAGGGGCCCATTGGTTTAAATTTAGTATATTATCCAAATCAATTCGCAAAGACTTGAATCTTGCTCAGCAGAGCCAATGCACCACAATGAAACAGACATCTGCACTAGTTTTCAATAAATTAAATCATATTTCTGCTATGGAGCACGATTTGTTTTTTGAGTTTGAAATGAAAACACTTATGCCAAATATCCAAAAGTTTAGATATGGCTGCATGCTTTGGAAAAATACTGGCTCTAACGGACGGTTTAAGTCGACAGTCACACTTGGTTTAAACATGAAAACCCACTGGTATGGTCCTTTAAGTTGGTCTGAGTCAAGGTTACAGTCATGAATATTTAGAGTTGCACTTTATTATAGTAATGTTGATAAATCACTGTTATTGCCCTTCTGTCTGATTAAAGTTCCACATATGTTTCTTTATTACCATGAACATGGCAGCTGCAGTTTATTTTGACTCAGTCATACATACACCGTCCTGCTGACGCAAATCTTCACTGGTGCATTAAATGTGTATCAGTCCACGGCTGAAAATAGTCTCCAAAAAGTCCACTTTAATTTCTCTTTGGGTAGCATGCAAAAGCCTTCAGCTGTTTAAGAAAAGTACTTGGCTGTTTTAGAAAATGAAACTGTATATTCATGAGCTGTTTTTAGATATTTAGAACTCTGGTACAAACAAATAGGCTTGGATGCGAGGTTACATACACAGGGGAAATCAGAGAGTGTAAGATGAACTAATGCATCAACAGCTATCATATTTCTATATGATTTGTTGACAATAAAAAAGAAATACGTCAGTCTTATCCTTTTACTAGTGAACAATATGTGCAACATTTAAACTATCAATGATTCACCAACATAATGAGCAACTTTGTCACAAACCGAGAATAACATACGACCGCAAGGACGATGGTGACATGAATCTGTCCAGACTCATGTAGCCATGACAGTTGACAATGCTTTGAATATGGATGTTGCTGCAAAGAAGCTATATTCTAAAATGTGAATGCGTTGCACACATCTTCAACCCGGCAGCACAGAAGATCCATAAAATCATCAGTTTCAAGGCTGACGCTCAAGTTTAGGGTCACCAATTCTGTATCCGACCAAGTGTCAATGCCATACCATTGTTCCGACAGCCCATAATCTTACACCCCATTAGCCAAATAATGGACCGAAAGCCCATTTTTCCAACAGCTTGTTATCCCAAAACCAAAGACCCACTGTTCTCAGTTACCTTCAGCTGGGTTTCAGCTACCCTGCTGCGTTTGAGCCACTGATTCTGGGACTTGTTACTGACCCTTTGCGTCGTTTGAGGCACCAATCCGGGGTGTTTTCCTTGACCCATCCCTGATTTTTCAGTAATTTTGGTGCCACAAAACGTGGGTGTTTTAAGCCAACACAGGATCTTCTCCAAACCATAATCAAGCAGTTTTTGTGCCTAAACCTAACCACACATTTACCACAGCATTATTGACAAATGTAACGTATCCATGGTTAACAGAAACATAACGCTACGATGCGAACCACATGCAGACTTTGAGGCAATGGGTGTTTGTTTTTGGGATGAAGGGCTTTTTCCGAAAAATGGGCTTTCAGTCCAATAGAACATTTTTTGAATAAACAGGGCTTGAAAATTTGAGCCCTTGGAGGAATGGGGTGTCCCAAAAATGTCCTTCTGTTCCTAAGTTATGACATTTAAATATGACCAGAGCAGTGTTTTTGCAGAGCATCACTGTGAAGCTGACCTTTGACCTTTTGCATACAAAATGTCATCACTTTATCATTTTAACCTATTAGACATTTGTGTGGAAATTTGTTATAATTAGCATATTAAAAAGGCTTAAAACGTGTTTTGTGAGATCACAGTGACCTTTGACCAACAAATCTAATCAGTTCATCCTTCAGTCCAAGTGGATGTTTGTGCCAAATTTTAGGAAATCATCTCAAAGCTTTGAAATAGTGTGTTCATGGCCATAGCTGTTGCCATTGTGCCAATAGAAAAAAAATTGAAAATAAAATTTATAATGACTCAAAAAAATAGACTTAATGTCAAACGCCTCTATCTACAATCTCAAATTGTATATTTTGCAGTTTCGTTTTTAAGTGCATTTTAAAAGGTGATATGCAGCCCTAGTGAACATAGGTCTGAGCATCATATTACCAGCTCAGAATCTTTTAGACCCTGTCCTCATGTTGATCCCAAAGGCGAGTTTATGTACTAAATAGAATACAATTCAGCGTCTGGCCAGATTTACTCTGAGCTGAACACTGACAGCAGGGGTTCTGTACTTGAGGGTAAATATAGTTGTGCCACTCTCTCACTAAGAGAGAGGAGCGGAGACACTATTAGCTGCTGTCTTGCTGTCTTGACCAGGACTCTCTGGAAGAAGAGATCTTGTATCTCGATGGGACCTACCTGGCTAAATAAAGGATAAAATAAAAATAGTGGAAGAGAAATAATTTTATTGCTTTTATGGATGGGATAAGTGACATTGTTAAAAGACTCTGACAGGACGGGATGAAAGAAGGTGTTCAGCACTCAGGAGGGGGCAGATGGGGGTTGACAGAAAGTGGTATAATTATTTTTATACTTTTCAAACGTTGGTATAATGTCACTTAGTGTCATTTGTGATGTGTTTTATCTGGATGACCTCAAATACATTTTGAACCTTTCCCAAACTTGTTTTCATCGTGTGATGATCAAACAGCCTCAGCAGACAAGCAGTTGTGTGTTTTGTGTGTGTGAGGTCTTGTGAATGTATGTGTAAGTGTTGGTCTGAAATACATATTCAGACAGCATGCATTTGTCCTGTTTGATTATTGTTCCTCTGTATTATTGGTGGGACAACACACACACACATACACACACACTTGAAATAAAACCCCTTTTAAGCCCTCGTTCTGGTCAGTGGATCTATCTGAAGTGGAAAAAGGTTGAATCCACATGCAGGGTCACATTGTGTTAATGGACATTCTGGTTATTGTGTGTCTCTCTGTGTGTACGAGAAAGCCTTCTTCAATCTGACAGAGGAGGAAATGTGCTCGACAGCACTAATGCGCTTTTGTTCCATTGGAGGCACGTGTGTGTGTGTGTGTGTGTGTGTGTTAGTGTGTGTCTGCATGCTGGAGAGTGCATGTGCCCAAATTTGCGAACTCCATCTGCCCGCAAAAAGGTAATATCAGGTGAGAATAACATCACCTTCCAACTGTCAGCAGCCTCTAAAGACAGAGCACGGCACTGATACTTTTTATGTACTACTACTGAATGAACACGCACACACACATAATAGACTATGATAAGATTTAACAGGCTCAAATTCTTTATCTCAGCAAAAGTGAAGCACTGATTCCTGAAGTCAGCACGTCAGCAAAAATACTGGGAGCCTCTGCGGTGGTGGACAGCTATCGACAAAACGCATATTTACTGTGCTCTCTCTGGTGTGTGTGTGTATGTGTGTGTGTGTGTGTCTGTGTGTGATATTTACCAGGTGCCCCGACCCATCAATACAAGGTTGGCTGGAGCATAAAGGTGACAGATGTGACGTTGGTGTGTCTGGGTGAAAGGCAGATGAGACCAAGCAGGCCAGCTCACATATAGTATTAGTCTGTGTATGTCCTGTTGTTCTGTGCAGCTTAGCAAATTCATCAGACACATATTACCAAGGGGCTGTAAATGGGGGGCCTTTGGATTTGCATAAAAAAGCAATACGACATAAAAAGGTGACAAAACACATATTATGTTACACTTTGAATATGCAAGTAAATCTGTCACTACATATTTCATAAGAAAATGTGTTAAAATTGCATGTGTAACTCAGAACACTGTTGCCTGCTGTTTGACTGTCATTCTGTGTTGCTGTGAGTCTGTAAACAGTAAGAATTTATGAATGCCTTTAAAACTTAGACATAAAGAAACAATGCACCCCATATACAATGCAAACAATTATTTACTTATTATTTGTAAAATATGGTGACGCACTACAACAGTCAGGAGTACTTGTAACCTTACTCCAGGGTGTACCATATTTGCAGTTTCAGAGATATTTGGAAAGCTTGTGGAATGGCTCATCCGGAGTCTGTATGATATAATGGATGTAGCAGCTGTGACGCCACCCATTGGTTTGTGGACTACTGCTTTGAGGCCATGGATGTATAAAGAGACCTGGACACAGTGTTGGAGGCAGGACTCTGTTCATTTCTATGAGAGTTGCTCAGTGGTGCATGAAGCTAAAATTATCGGGATGATCGGCACTGCTACCACATCATTGTACCCATAGAGCAGGCACACTTGGGACTTCCAACAGCTGAGACAGCTACTTCTGGTTAAGCGCGAATTGGAATAAAATTATTTAATTGTGTTGCTGTCTAAACTTTCTAAATGTTATTGGACCGAATTAATCAGATCCTGATAGTGACATAATTTTGCATGGCTTGTGATGTTTAAAAAAAAGAAAAAAAAAAGTAGCCACTGATTTACAAACATCTCTTTCACAATGTAAGTTTATGGTAAAAAGTCATTTTGGGTCCCATGACAACATGTGACAGACTCAGGAGTTGTAATTCCACTGTTTGGCCTTAACAAAAATTGGCCTCAAAGCCTGGTGCACTTCTTGGGGACTTGTTTGAAGCCTTGAATTTGGCTTTTTGACCCTCACTATCTTGAATTAATGGAGCCCAGAAGTGACCATATTTGGAATAGAGACGGTGGAGATGACCCTATCGCTAGCTGCTAGTTTAAACCATTAACACAAAATGTACTTTCCAAATTAAAAGAACTTCCGACTCCTTAGAGTCCCTTATTTTAGGCAACCACAATGTAACAATTAACTTTCATGACCTAAAAACACACTGAAATAGTAACAGCTAAAGCTACACCTATACTCTGTTGGTTACGTTACCTAACCAACGTTGTTGCCGTATTAGCAACCCAATCCATTGGTCACTCAAAATAGCCATGCCCTTATGCATAAGTTTAAGCCTTAATAACATTTAAACTGGGGAGTCATTTAACTCCCTTTGTACCTGGCTGTAAACATATTTAATCATGTTTAATTCTGCTGTGATTTTTTTGTTTTTTTTACAGATAATTTTTTAAGGGTTTGCCTTTATTATAGAACAGCTGTAGAGTGACAAAAAAGAGGTAAATGGAGAATGGGATGACACAGCAAAGGGCTGCAGGGTGAAATCAAACCCAGGCCACTCCAATTAAGGAGTCAGCCTATATGGGATGCACACTTTACCCGATGTAGAGGTCACCCCAAAGTTGGATTTTAAAAAATTTTTTTTTTTTTTTTAAAGATTATTTTTTTGGGGCGTTTTGCCTTTAATGGACAGGACAGTGTGAGAAATGGGGCAGAGAGAGAGTGGGGGGACGACATGCAGCAAAGGGTTGCAAGCCGGAGTCGAGCTCACAACCGCTGCAGCTAGGCATCGCCTCTATACATGGGGCGCCGGCACTATCCACTACGCTACCGACGCCCCGAAAGTTGCATATTTTAATATGGGTTTCTATTGGTATTGACTCTTGGAACCAGCCTGAAGTAGCCATTTGTGAAGCTACGATATTTTCAGCACTTCTGGGTGGCATCATTTTTCAGCCCCGGAGATTGCAGCTTGAGCTCAACTAAGTAAAAAAGAAATAATGATTGGATTGAATATATATATACATATACTGAGTCAGCTGTAACACCTGCATTGCAAATGAGAGTGCATAAAAACTAAATGAGTAGAAGTCTACACAGGAAGCTGTGAGTAATGAATAAAGAGTTCAAATAGTTAGCTAAACTTAAAGATAGGCTATTGAGTTGGCTAAAAGTCAACCAGACACACAGGAGATTGTTACGATGGAAAAAATAGTTTGCGAAAAGTAATGAACAAACATTTGAAATTGCACAAAGGAACGGATAAATGACTGGCACGATGAGATAAAAGTAATTTAAAAAGAAACAGCTATTTGTTGCTATAAATGGATTAAATTCATAAAGCTAAATTAAACTGTTTAAATATCTAAGAGTGATGGTTAAATGGTCGAAACATCTGGCTTCTGCCAAGAAGTAAAGTTTGACCAAAGCAACCTGAGCATGTCATATGAATTAAGGCTATTTCTTATTGTACTTGTGGCCAGACTAACTACAACGATGAGTTATCTTCTTTAATTTTCTTCTTACTGTGACTACGATTTCTGAATGGTGTCAGTTTTTCACAGAGCAGCACTTTTCCAGGACACTGCTTTTTAACCGATCTCTTTCCATCTCTCCTTTTAGTGCTACTCTACCCCTCACCGTCCCCTCACCCATCTGATCTCTGCTGCAGTGTTAATTTAAGTGAACCCAGCTTTTCAGATCAGCAGTTTTTATCCAACACACACGGACACACTGAGCCTTTTGTCCATTTGTTAAGGTACAGTAACTGTGGTGACTGAAGTGCATTTGGTACTTTTTAATGGGCCATAGCTTCCAGTGAATATCCAGCGTGCTGTCACGCAATGACACAAAATGCTCTCAGATTCAAGCTCTGTAGTATTCCTTAACTATTATTTTAACTTGGAAGTCACGTGTCATTGCACTCATGGAAAACTTTTATCAAAACTTCTTTTCCTTAATGAAAATTCTGCCATGGAAATAATCTCCTGCACTCACTTTTCACTGTTTCTTCATCTCACTTATCAATGCCTCAAACCACACAGCCATCGTATTTATATTCTTATGCCCTGCGACGTTTGCCAGTGTTAACAGATCATGGTGGATAATCTGGCTCCCTGCGTTGCTCAAGTTTCCTACGGTTGCTCTCCTAAATAAGCAGTGTTTGTCAGACACCCCTGCAGTCATCCAGAGGGCTCGTTCTGCTCTGTCTACCCGCGCTGGTGCCTGAGGGGGGAAACACTAGTGCTCCTTCACACACACACTCCACCAAACTTGGACACGTGCCAGGCTCCATCTTTGTGGCCCATTCCTCCTTTCTCTTCCCTTTATTAACCTCCATTCCTCTTCTTCCCCTCCTCCTTATCCTCATCCTCCTCCTCTCTCTATTTCTGCTCTTCCACTCCTTTACTTCCTCCCGCCCCTTTTCAGTCTGTTGTAAATTGCGTGTGGAGAAATGGGAACTAAAAATACGCCAGTGATAAACCCAATTATCTGTCCTTTTTCACGCTACACGCCCAAATAGCTTAGAACATGGGACAGGCTGTGTGCCAGATACCAGCCCTCACTGTGTGTTTGTGTGCCTTCACCTGAGTGAAGTCATTTAAGAGCAACTGAGTGCTGCTGGCAGCGTGGAGCTACCAATCCAATGACCACGGCACCATGGGCTGATTATGAAACAATGGGCCCCTGGGCACAGACATGCAAAGGGCCCCGACAGCTCTCTTACATAAGAGCAAGACATAGATACTTTGTTGTGGTTTTGCATGGTTGTAGTTGTTATGCATCGTTTTTTGTGGTTTTGTGTCTCTTTTTGGTCGTTTTGTGTCTTTTGGGTTTGTTTTGTGTCTCTTTGTAGTTGTTTGTGTCTCTGAAGTAATTTTGGGTCTTACTGAGGTCATTTTGTGTATCTTTGTGGTTAACTTGTGTCTCCTTGTGGCTGTTTTGTAGTCGTTTGGGTTACTTTAAGGTAATTTTGTGTCTCATTGAGGTAGCTGCATTTTTTTATTGGTCATTTTGTGTCTCTTTGTAGTCACTCTTTGTCTTCTTGAGGTTGTTTTCTGTCTTTTTGTAGTTGTTTGGGTCTCTGAGGTAATTTGGGGTCTTACTGGGGTCATTTTATGTATCTTTGTGGTTAAATTCTGTCTCCTTGTCGCTGTTTTGTGTCGTTTTGGGGTAATTTTGTGTCTTCTTTAGTCATTTTGTGTCTCTTTGTAGCTACTTTTCGTCGCCTTGTGTTCATTTTGTGCCTTTTTGAGGTTGTTTAGGTCACTATGAGGTAATTTTATTTCTTATTTTGGTCATTTTGTGTCTCTTTATAGTCACTTTTTGTCTCCTTGTGGTTGTTTTGTGTATTTTTGTAGTCGTTTAAGTCACATTGAGGTAATTGTCATGTGTTTCTTTGAGGTAACTTTGGGTCAGTTTTTGGTCAATTTATGTCACTTAGTATTGTGTCGCTGTACATCTTTTTGGGGTCATTTTGAGTCTTCTCTTGGCCAGTTAAGCTGAATGACACTTTGGGCCAGTGGGCCTGTTGCCGGTAAACCCATTCAGTAATCCATCCAAGCTAGGCACTGATGCTCACTGTGAGAAATTGAAATTGATTTTTGATACAATTACTATTTTGGACCAGAGAAGAATAGTGTATTCTTCTTTTAAGACTCACAGAGAGAGAGCAGCCAAGATAAAGTTGTGCCAGTGCAGCAGTGGGCTGCTCCCTGATGACCCTGCAGTATTATACTTTCTGAGTTTTCACTGTGTCTTTGTGGCTCCTCTAGATATCGCCTGCTAAGCATGATGGCTTAAGTCAGCTTGTCCCACGGGATAACCCACTTTCAGCAGCACACAATATTTGATCGCTCTGTGCGTCAGCGTGTGTGTGTGTGTGTGTGTGTGTGTGTGTGTGTTCGGTTTGCTGCCTGAAGATGACCAGAAAGGACACCAGCTCAGAAACACTTCACTGAGAAATAAATTCAAGACAAAAAACGACTGCCAGACTTTTCTGTCCCATGAACAACTCTGAATATTTAAAAGACTTATCCTTTCAGATATTTCACAGTCTGCACAACACTGATGCTCTATACTTGGCAGGAGTTTTAAGTTTGGCTTTTTACTTCGTTTCAGATTTCCAAAACATGTAAAAACATCGCCAGTGTTGACAGTGCACTTGGTCTCTAATTATACCCCCCTTCCCCTTCTGCCGCCACAGTGATGAATAAAAGATATCCAGCTCTGCAGACAGTAATGAGAGCGATGCTCTTAGACATCACTTATGATGTACTAACAGATTTTTGAGCTTGTTTAAGTATTCCTCTTGCCTGTGGCTTGAGTACGTATGAGTGTCAGATACTCCTTCCCTCGCCATCACAAGCTGTAACAGTCAAAGTATTGCCAGACTGCTGAGACTGCCACATTTATTTCACATTTATACCCATCAGTTTACAATCCCTGACTTGCAATCTCATCACACTGAGACCTGTGGAGTGAAGTGATTTGCATGAGTGTGTGCATGGGAAGACTATCATGAGCCACATATGAGGACATTTCAGGACTTTAAAGTAGTAATCTGGGAGTTTTATATTTCATTTGGGGCAGAAATGGGTGTCCCCAATTTGATTTATTGCAGTTATAGTCAGCATAAGCTAACCCATTTTTGGTCTACATGCACCAGACCATATGACATTTACTGTCCCGAGGGAAATTAGTTTTGCAAGACCAGCATGTGTGTGTTTCTGTGTGTACCTTCACTTCTGGCTCCAGTGTAAAATATGGTACCTGCTACTGACGTAAATCATCCCGATGCAGGTGTACTACACACCCTGCTGTATGTCAAGCTACACAACAGTACCCTCACACTGTGAAGCAATAGATCTACGTGGGCAGAACCAATCAAATTATTGCTCTCTGTAATCAGACAAATGAACAGATGTATTTGTGTAGGTGTGTGTGTGTGTGTGTGCGTGTGTGTTTATATGTGGTCTTCCACCTGCATTCATCTGTGTGTGTGTGTGTTCATTAAGCTGATAATCCTTCGTTCAAGAGCAAGATTGCGTCTGCTGGCAGACCTCATGTCATTTTATGTAAACAACAACCACATAGAATTCATGTGAAGTGTTTCTTGTGGTCTGAATACATATTCTGCTTAAGTGTTGACTGCTTCTTTCTTTGAGAAAACAAATGAAACAAAAGATTGCTCATGTAAAGACATCAGATTCAATGGGTGCACTTAAGCCGCCATTTAAGCAATAAATAGTCATTTATTACATTCATTATGGTGTTTTGTTCCCTATACACAGACACTGGAGCACTTTGGGGTTCATTGTCTAGCTCCAGGATGATTCAGGATGCGGACAAGAGCCACAGCCTCCTAGTTTCATCATGATTGAATAAAACACTTCATTTATGCATACTTTTTTATTTGCATTAAAACAGTGGTGAAGATCGTGGTAAAAGTGACTTGTTTAAAATAACTCTATTTACCATAACTCTGCAGAGTAATTCTATTTGACAGTTACAGTAATCACCTACAACATTCAGATCTAGGATGAGATAAGTTGAATTAAAAACTTTTTAAATAAACTTATTTGAATCTACATTGAATCTATATCTGTGATCTCAACCAGAAAGAGGTCAGCAGAGTGCAAAGAATGACACATATGGACTGCCAACCCAACCGCCAGAAACAGCGCTGGCATTGCCTGTTCCTGCAAACCACAGATATGTTACATTTGTATGCTATTATGTATGTTAGGTTAAGGCCCAAAAATCACTTGATTATGATTAGAAAAAGATCATATTTTGGCTTAAGATGGCTAGGCATGCCGTCCAAGCCCAGTTGCTAGAGGAAAATGTGGACATTGTATGTTTCTGCAGAGACAGATACGTTACATTTGCATGTTTCACACAAAGTTATGTAATGTCTCTAAAGTGATGTAGTGTGTGAGCTGACTTTGTCATCAGGAAGTGAAGGGGATGGCGTGGCACCTAGGTGAGCCATCACTGTGCTTCCATCGGGTTTTGTTCATTAGTGACCCATTGCTGTTTTTCCAGCATAGTGCCATGAAAAGTTTACAGAGACATTGCTGCGATTCCTGCCAGGATAGCGCCACAATATGTGATTGTTCTTTACAGATACATCACTGCATTTCCTGCCAGGATAGCGCCACAATATGTGATTGTTCTTTACAGATACATCACTGCATTTCCTGCCAGGATAGTGCCACGAAAAGTGATTGTTTTTTACAGATACATTGCTGCATTTCCTACTGGAATAGCGTCATGAAAAATGTGGAGGATGCAGCTCTTTACACTTAACAAAGAACAAGTATTTAGACAGTCAAAACTATATTTAATCTTCTACTTATGACCTCATTAGACCAACTAATAAAGTGCATGTATTGTATCACCATGATGTATTTCACTTGTGTTGTGCATTGCATCACAGTCAGCCATTTGTAGAACAGAATATTGCTTGGTGAGTCCGACTGAATGATTTCCTGGATGCAGCAGCGCTGAACCTCTCTGACAGTCATGCCTTTTGCTCTGTCCATATTGCAACCCTGACCTACTATACTATACCACCACTCTTATTTCTTTTCTCACCATACAAGGAAGACATGATATCCACCTCCCTGCCTCCTGGAAGCTTCCAGAAGCCTCTGATCACCTCCGCTCCATTAAACCCACCTCGGTGAGACGATCATGCCAGGGAGAATAAAAATGGCCATCCAGATTTCATTACTTGGAGATGAAAATAAAAGCACTTCTCTCGGGGTCAGGGGATGTGGCGCAGATATGCGGATGTGAATAATTCAGGATGGTCTAAAAGTTCTAGCGAGGCAGATAGATATTTTTATATGTTGTGTTTCACTTGAGGCAGAAAGATGGCACCAGTGTACGTTGTATGAATAAGAGGTGCAGGGGGGAAAAGCATGTTGGAGGTGAAAGGAGGAGGGTGACAGAAGGCATGGAAGGGAAGATTGAGCAAGTGAGGAGAATTGAGTAAAACAAGAGGATTGAGATGAAAAGAAAAGTATGAAAAGGAGGGCAGAGATTGATAAAGAAAGTTATTGTTGGGATGACGACTGAAAGGAGAGGAAGTGCAAATGGAGAGATGACGCTGCAGAGAGAAAAGAGGATGACACTAATGGCTTTTGGGCTCGGCGCATCCAGCTTTTACGAAAAACATGAATTAAACATCGCCCAGGGCAGAGCAGCAGCACAGGCCATGGTGCGTCACGCTAAACAATCCTGGCAGAAACATTGATTCTCACCTAGTTCCTTCTCCAAACCGCTTCACTAATAAGGCTGGTGAAGACAAGCGTGTCATGACGCCACACTGTGAGCTCAGCACTTGTCAGATGGCGACACCAGCAACAGCAAAAACACATTATCCCCACCGTGCTTATTCTGTTTTTCCTCATCTGTCCTTTTTATGCAGCGCTTGCCTGTCGGGATTAAAATCCTTCGAATAGCTAAATAAGGAAGACGAGGAGAGATGCACACTGTTTTGATGTTTTTACTTGTGTTGGAATGAGGGGATTGTGGTGACAACACTCAGACATTGTTGTGAAGGTTGATTGTGTTTGTCCTGGTGATATGGCCTGAGGGTGAAGGGGGAGGTCCTGTCATAAAGTGTGTGTATAGACAGTGTACACACCCATATAGTATGCTGCATATACTCACAGGATATTTATATCCTACATCTGGTAGAGTTTCACTTGAGGCAAACACACCACCCTGTTTCACTTAAGTATCGCAAAAGTAATAATCGTTTCATCCCGTCTCTTATTGCAGTCGTTTCATTATCTTGGTAATCAATTTAAAAGATAATATTAAACTAAACTGAATTGATTAATGGGTGTATCGGACATGTGGCTCAGTGATTTTCCTTTTCAAATGATGGTACATTTAAAATAATAATAATAGGTCACTGAACTATGTGACAAAACAATTCAACATACTGAAACATGTATTTGCATCTTTAAGATCTAATACAAAATATACTAGTAAGCATGGATAAATATTTAACAGGCCTACCAGCATGGATGGATTAGTGAATAGGCATGCCGAGCACAGGCCCAGGGGCCTAATATAAGGTGTCATGACCCTGCCCCCCGGCCTTCACCTGTAAAATGTCACTCAAATTAACTTACCCACAAGGAAGAGACTCAAAATGACCACATGGGGACACAAAAGACCACATGGAGATACAAAGGGAATGCAAAGAGACACAAAAATACCTCAAAGAGACACAGAACAACTACAAGTAAGAGTCTCAGCTGTCTCACAATCCACCCACACATATGAAAGGGGGGCTTTGGGGGTCCTTCTCAAAAAAGTTTTGAGCTTCAACCATTTAATTTCTTGCATTCTGATAAATGTTTATGCAAAGTTTCTCAATTTATAGTGCAAATGTCTTTAATTTTGTCGAAAGGAAAGTCCCCTGCTATTTTCATGTTTTTGGTAGAATGGACAAATACACATGCTCATATATTGAGGGGGACGTGTCACCTGCATGACCACCTCCTCCCCCCCAAAAAAATCTACACCTATGCTAATGGGCGTAGGTTCAGGGACCTGAGAGAACCAGGGAGCCCCCCAAAGAGTTATTAGGGCTGCTGTGGTACTGTGCCCACTTGGAGCAACAAAAAGGTTTTTC
Source organism: Epinephelus moara (assembly GCF_006386435.1). Classification (NCBI taxonomy): domain Eukaryota; kingdom Metazoa; phylum Chordata; class Actinopteri; order Perciformes; family Serranidae; genus Epinephelus; species Epinephelus moara. Next base: position 9,721,697 of record NC_065510.1, on the reverse strand, counting down.
TTGGGTGTGTTGGTACAATAGAAAAACAGGAAATGATGGCAGAGGAGATAACTGTCATCGACAGTTAAGGACTGAAACATTTGCTGCTGTTTTTACTCACTTTTTTGTGCACTGATGTCTTGATAAATTGATAAATTGACTATTTTTGCACTGATCTCAGCCCATGAACTTTTATATGGCTTTCTAGCCCAATTACTTTGGTGTCAGGCATCTCCTCTGCTGTCCTTTCTTGTGACAGTTATTACCATTTTCTATGGAAATTCACAGGACTCAGTCTGGAGTAGAGTCTGAAAATCTGCCCTCACCAGTAATTTATCAATGTCAACAGAAATAAGCACCTTTGTGTGTTTGTGTGTGTCCTTGGGTGTGTGTCCTTGAATAAGCAAGTGGGGAAGGGCACACACACAAGGGCGTGGGTTTCGTTTTAAAACTTGAGGGGGCACACATGAATTAAGGGGTTTGACAGAAAGTTTAGACCATCAAACACTTAATTTCCTGCATTCTGCTGAATTTTCTGCATCAATTTATAGTGTAAACGTCTTTAATTGTGTCCAATAAAGGTCCTCTGCTATCTTTATGTTTTTATCGGGGGAAACAGATGCACATGTTCTATTGAGGGGGGCGTGTCCCCTGCATCTACACATTTGCACACACACAAACAAACATCGAGTTAATAGGTAAATCCAGTCCCCCTCTCCCTCTCTGTCCAGGACACATCCTCTAGTTCTGTCTCCTTCACTTTCCAACCACTCACTGAAGGTTTTTTGTGTCGGCTCGGCTCGGCTCGGCTCGGTTGAGCATCACTCCTTTAATTACTTTGTTGGATGACGTCAAACCAAGCGTGGAAAATCGCGGGCTAAAATTAAACATAATCAGCGCGATCCAGAGGCACCTGGGGAGCATATAATACGAGCAGCGCTTCTCAATGAGACATGAAACGATGTTTCGGAGCAGCTAAACTTTCCTCCTCAGCGCAGCGCAGCGCAGTGCTGCAGTTTAGTGGCTGGGAAAAGACACAGCAGCACGCTGAACGGTCCGTCTCCAAATGCTGGATGTGGCGACGCAAACAGTCTGAAGTGATGCAAAGATTGTACTTAAACTCATCAGAGTACACTGACATGATTCAGATAGATGTCTTTCAACATCTAATGTAATGTGAAACACACCTCTAAATAGAGTAAGCTGACTTCAGCTCTCACTGAAACACGCTGGCGCTGTCCGTGGTGCTGAAGTACTGCTATCTCTACACACATCAGGGGCGAGAAATCATTCACTCCTGCCTTTACCATCTCATAGAAACTTTGTACCACGTCTGTATCAGCCGAGAACCTGTTATAAAAGCGGAGCAGCTTCCTACTTAAGACAATCTGCAATTAAGTCAGACATTAGTCTCTTTCATCATTGTGGTTACTGACCTTTCTGACTTGACACAAACAAATTAAGAGCCATTTGAATGCTACCAAGTGTGAGTTTTGGCTTTTCTGCGCAATCCTAACATTGTTTAAACCTATAAAAACATGGTGAGTGCAGTGACTAGTCACCAGTGCCAAACATCCCTCATGAATTTAGGCTCATATTTATTGTGTTTATGGATTAATTTTCTCTTCCTGTCATCCAATGAATCAAATTACGTCTATTATGCTTCCAAGTGTTAGGGCGGCTCTTCCCTCCCTGTGTGGAGTCCGTATGGATGCGCCAGGGGGGAGCTTTGCGCTCGTAGGGGAGGGACGAGCGAAATCAAGTTCGGATCAGATCAGGAAGGAGCGCACCGGCAGAGCGAGACAGGCGGCACCAGGGGAGGGACGCGCGTTTTCGTGCCATTACACTCAATTATTTCTTTGCTCATCGATTGAACCGACAGAGTTCCCTCTGAAAAAAAAGTGAAGAAGATCCCCAAACGACACGGGGGAGAGATGCAGCCGGCGGCGAGATGGACTTTGCTGCTTCTTCTCGTGGGTTTGATGGCACAAGGTAAGAAGGATTTAACCCAGGTAGGCTTGTATAGTATGTGGATTTGATGCTTTCAGAAACATAAAGATTATCAGATCGTTTGGGTTGTAAGAGTAGGAGATGATACGGTGTGAGATTTGCGCGCCAGTGTCCGGACAGTTAGATTTTGTGATGGTTCAGTCAAACGCTTTTCAATAACTTTGTCTCAGCAGCAATGTGCTGGAGTTTCTACCCTGTGCGTAAAAGCCAAGAAGTTCCTCAGTCATTAAAGCTGGTCACAGATAATCAGCCTCAACTATTTTTCAGTTTTATCATGATTTGAAAATGTATAAAAAATAATCGTTGGTGTCCTAAGATTTGATGCCAAATTGTCCTTTTCAGCCACTATGAATTCAAAGTTGTTGTTTTCCTCGCGACATGATCGTGTCGTAAACCTCATCCATACATACATATCCAGGACTTGGTTTTGTGTTAACTAGGCCAACAAAATGAAATGCAGAAGAATCCGGGAAATGAATTTTGATGAATGCAAATTTTGTTTTGAGGCGTCAGTCGTGATTTCAGGAAACCAAAACAGATTATGTATTTGTTTACAGGATCTGTTTCGCAGTTTACGGCTGGTGAGAGAGTTTTGTAGAGTTACACGGGGCCTGTGCTAACATTGTATTTTTCCAGACAGAGGGCAGATAGGCGGATTTCAGGCATGCCGTCTGCAGGCATTTGATAAAAACCTTTCTCAATGCCATGTGCGTCTTTGGATAAGTCTGATAACCTTATTTTGGTTATACCCCAATTATGGTATGATTAAAAAAGTTGTATTGACTTTTTTATAAGTGTGTTTGCTCCTGTATGTCTTTGTGAAAGATGGAAAAAGTTTTAGAGTGAGGATATTTATTGAATTGGGGTCATTTAAGGCTCATTTTGATGGATCCTCACCTTTTCAAAGGGGGTATTTTAGGGTTACAAGCTGTGTTTAGCTTGGTAAATCTTAGTATTAGGAAGAAGTTAATGTCAGTGCAACATTATGGATGTATTGGTGGTTGAGATTAGGTTAAAACAAGATGAGAACAGCTTTGTCTGTGAAATTGATGCGATAAGGAAGGGCGGAAGGAAGAGAGTGACAGAGGCAGAGGGTACAGATTAATGGAAGGAAGCAGGAGGAGGGGGAGGAAGGGAGGAAAGGAAGGAGGGAAGAGGAAAGGAGGGATGTGGTATTATTGAAATGCACCCAGACTTAATCACTGACCGCAGCTGAGGCAGAGAGCTTGGATGTGACCTGGAGCCACTCTGTGGAATAGATGCAGGGGGAGAGTAATTATGCTGCGGCATTTCAAAGCGGTAACGTAAACATTTGCTCCACGGGCATAAATAGCAGCATATCTGATTTATGCAAGGTGGCAGATAGGCTCTTTTATGGTTTATCAGGCTCCACACACACATTTTATACCATGCATGACCCTCCTGGCTGGGAGGTGTCTGTGTGTGAGTGTTTATATGTGTGTGTGAGTGTGTGTGTGTGTTTCTCTCACTCCCTTGTTTCCCACATTTTCAGAAGCAAAGTTTGCATCTAAACATTTATAAATGAGCATGAAAAGTTTTGAACCTGAATCTCAAGCTGAACATGTAAATGTGAACTCAGACACACTGCTAAAGTCAGAGGGACTTCTGGGAAGTGCGTCAAACCATCTTAAACAAGATTTCTTCCAGGGCTGTCTTCCATAAAGGGACTTCTTGCTTAAGGTTAGGGGGATAAAGGGTTGTGGTGTGGGTTAAAATCAATAGACTTGAAAGCCCTCAGGGCAAACGTCTCCCATGTGCGAATACTCCTGAAGTTACTGGTATTTAGTGGGTGATTCAGCTACAGTAGCTAATGGTAGCCAGCTAGCAGGTGAGCTTTTTACTAATATCTTTCAAACATCTACTCTGAGGCTTAGGACTTTTTTGTGCAATGAAGTTTAAAGTGTTATGTTTGATTTACATTTCCGCAAATCATAGTAAAATTTACAAGTCTCACTGCACATTGACAGATTGCTTTGCATCATTATAGGTTCAAGTACTCTCACACGTCTGATCATTTTACAAATTCACAAATTTTAGACAACTTATAAATCTGAGAATATCTACACCTTTACAAATTTTAGAACACTTGCAAATCTCTGCGTATTTTTACAGATGTTTTTACCCGATAACAAAACAAGCTATTTCATCTGCTAAAGAAAAAACTTCACTTGCAATAAAATGAATATGTGTGTTTTGGAGGAAATGTAATGCTCACATATTGAGGAAAATATTATACTGAATGTATGTCTGTCCTGATTGTATGTGCAAACTGCAAAGACTTGAATTCTTTGTCATGGCACCTACAACATCTTTGCTTATGTTTAGGCAACCCAAAGCACTTGGTTAAGGTTAAACAAACATCATAGTCTTCATTAAATGTTCAACATCAATGCTGATTTTAAGTTTTTTTAGAAGCCTAACATGTTGGACGCTAGACAAGAACCCTCGTCAGAGATGCCAATATCCTGTGCTTTGTGCATGCATCCATCCACTTGGACCTCCTTCTAATGTGCACTATAGGGATGTCACACTCCTGGTTTAGAGGAAATTTTGCTAATGAATGTAATCAGGGCAGCAATTATGTTTCCTCTGTAGCATATTTGGCAAAGCAAGCGTGTGGTACATAAACATATTTTGTATGAGACATGTTTGAATTGAGGACACTTAAAAATCACTTTTTCACTACACAAACATTTTGCTCTGTCTCCTGTTTATTTCTATAGAGAACCATGCATTTCCTGTTTCTGTGCAATCCACAGGCAGCTCTGATGGTCACACATATCAGAGTTCACCTAAATTCAACTTTAAACTTATGGATGTGATCAGTCATCCAGTAAAAACACTGATGCACTGTGTCTGGAGCTTTAAAAGTCACTATTCTGGGGCTGTATCACCACCATGTTAAGTGCAGTATACCTGACTAAAAACTGTAGCATTGCATTGCAGAAACAGACTGATTACAATTTGTAATATCTCTAATCAACATTCATATAATACCTACATCCTACCTACAAAACTGTGACATCACATCCTTTTTCAGGGCTGATTGTGGGGTAATTGTGACAAACAGCATGCCGTACCTCAAGACTTTTAGCCTAATACACATCTACACCAACTCATATACACACAGAGGTCCCTGTGCCTTCAAAATGCATGAACTCACAAGGAGTAAATAGCATGTACACATACATACAGTATATGTGTTGCTTCCGGTGGTTTAAAAATGTGCTACTACTAATGTGTTACTTCAGCCTGTAGGTATTTTCATCACGCTGTCCCTTGTTTTCAAATAGAGGCTGCTGTGTATTTGAATGCATGACTGATGATATGGTCACTGAACTGTGGTTATGAGGTGTGTGTGTGTGTATGTGTGTGTGTGTAGCTGCGTGGTAACAAGGCTTATATCACAGTAACATTTATAGAGCAGAACACAGAGCACAGGGGGCGGGGCTAAACACAAACTGACTCACAGATAAATGTATCGAGAACACCTCACACTGCAGTGTTCATTTCACAACGCTGTAATCATCTGCCTGTTGTCATCAACACCCAGCTGCCCGTCCAACTGGAACACATAAAGTTTGGGAGTGTTTTCTTAATTTCCACAGAACACACAAATCCAGTGTCAGTCAACAGAAAAGCAATATTGTAATAAATAAAATGCGCCAACAGAGGTTTCTGTTTTAATGCTTTTCGTAATAATATAGCATATAAATAAAGAAGACACATTGTTGATGCCTAGTTTTTTGGGCTCTAGCTTCTCCAAGTTTAAAGGTCCACCGTGTCGAATTTAGGGGTCTATATTAGCGAAAATTGAGTTTTCTTAAGTGTATAATCATTTGAAAATAAAAATGATTGTGTTTTTGTTACCTTAGAATGAGCCATTTATATCTACATAGGGACTGGATCATTGACTGCGGAGATTGCCATGTTGCACCGTCATGTTTCTATAGTAGCCCAGAATGTACAAACCAAATACTGGCTCTAGATAGGGCCATTCGCATTTTCCCATCAGCCACCGTACTTAGAAGCCCCTCCGAGATAAGCATTGGAAAAACACTGATTTTTTAACGTAAAACTGCTTTTTTAAGTGATTTCACCTGTTTAAATCACTTGGTCTGTTTATTTTGAAGATAAGGACACGTCTGCGGATAATTAAGCTCCTGGTAAAAACTTCCTGAACATCTGGATCTTAAGTAATCAGAGAAAAAAGGTGAGCACACAGTGGCAGGTGCTGGGCAAGTGGCCCTTCTCCGACATGCCAAACAGTGTCAGAGAAACACTGATTTGCAAAGTCAAACTGCTTTATTCAGTGTTTTTACTGATTTAAATCACCGCGCTTGTTTGATTTGGAGAGATAGAGACCTCAGTGGATAATTTGGTTCTCTATAAATGCCTCCTGAACGTCTGGATCAGAACTAAAGTGGGCACACATTAAGGTATCAGGGAAACAGGTGAGCACACTTTAGTAGGTGCTGGGCGAGTGGCCCATCTGCAATGTGCCAAACAGTGTAGGAAGAACACTGATTTGTAATGTGAAACTGCTTCATTCAGTGTTTTTAACAGTTTTAATCACCTGGTCCATTTGTTTTGGAGAGAAACAGACCTCTGTGGATAATTCAGCTCCTGGTTCAAACCTCCTGAACAATTAACACTGAAGGAATTCTACCCAGGAGAAATTTCAGCTGTTTGTGATCTGCAATTCCCTCTACTAGATAAATCCCCTTAAATCTTACACACTGGACCTTTAAGATGACATTTCCTTAAGTCCAGAGATAAGAAAATGGCCACTTCAGGGTGTCATTTAAGCCTAATCACTACAAAAATGTTCATTTCTAAATGAGGAAACCACTGTTGAGATATTAAACTACAGAGATTGAACGACTCTTATAATGAAACATATTCAAATTCATGTAACCCACTTTTTGGGGGAAAGCGCCTTGAGGGAAAGATGTGCAATTTCTATTTGATCTGCTCATTTTGGGTGTTAAAAATGTTCATTTTCTTTCTGCATGAAAATGTGTGAGTGCACAGAGACGTGTGCGGTCTTCTGTGAATGTCATGAGGCTTTTAATAGCACTGTATTGGCCCTATATTAGTGCATATATCTCCTTTAAAAGAAGACAAAGACAGAATCAAAGGTAGCACTGTAGTGATGAGAAAGAGCATTCTGCTGTCATTTTTCTATTCCATTTACCGGGCACACACACACACACACACACACACACACACACACACACACACACACACACACACACACACACACACACACACACGCACACACAGTCACACACATTCCTATCCCTGCTCCACTATCCTATCTTCTCAGGCTCTTTGCACCTGTCTTCACACTTTCTCACTCACAAATCTCTCAGGTTCTGTTGCTGTCATCAGCTTTCTACTTCATCTTACTCAGTTTTATCTCCATCTTTTCTGCTGTCTCTCTCCCTCTCTCTACTTTTCTCTCCCCGTTTAATCTCTGTCAGTTGACTCCGGCTCATTTCAACTCAGCTTTACAGGCACAAAAGGAAAACAAACAGCACGAACAGAGCATTTCGGCTCATCGCTGAGCAATTACTCCTTTATACAGTGTTTACCATACAAGCATTGTACATGCTGAAGATGTAAAAGTAAAAACACACTTTCTCTTTCACCCCTGCCTCTCTCTGGTTTCCTCTCTGCCTCTCTCGCTCACTCTCCTTTAAAAGCATTTGCATGCTCAGGGGAGAATGAAGGCTAAATGGCTCTCTAACAGTATCCTCTCAAACAGCCCATAAAATGGTCTCTTCCTCTCCATCACTCATTATCCGTCCTCCTTCAGTTTACTGTAATCATGACCTCCTCATATTTCCTCAATCATGAGCTGCAGCTGAATGTTGTTTTAAAAAAAAGTCTGATTGAAAAAATTAGCTCAACCAATGACTTTATAGCTGTACAGTGACTGCTTGTTATATTTGAATTATTATCATATTAGGACAGATATAGTCAATAAGCATGCCTATATTCATGCAATGGTCGAAAAAGAAATGCTGGAAGGACACAGCCTCTCCATACCTGACATGACAGCACAGAATTAGTACAAAAAAAGTTGCTAAAATTAAAACTACACGACGCTATATTCCATATAACATATGGCTTACAGTATTGTCACAGTAGTGTCATTGTATTGGTGCTGATTAGGAGCCAGTTTTACCACCCTTGTAAGTGGTTATTTATACATAAATTAAACCAGGTTGTACCACATAAGCAAGTTCTTTTGCAGAGATTAGTTGTTGCTAAATAGAGTTAGCGTCGCCCTGGTTACCGCATGGAAAAGCAAAATGGGATTTTCCCATTTGATCTCTGATTTTGCAGATAACGAGCTCTGTGTCAAACAAATGTTTATGATACTTAAATGTGTTGTTTAGCAAGACAATCTGAACACCACTTTCATGTTTTTTTAAGTGTAGATAAAATTGCCAGAAGTAAAAAGCTAATGTTAGCCTATAAACAAACTACACTATAGATGCATAACTTAACGTCACCACCACAACGAGGCTGTGAAGCCGAGTTCTATGTGATGACATTCTGTAGTCCGTTGGCTACTTGTTGGGAGCTGCCTTTTTTAAGACATCTAAAGGGTTAAAAATTCACAAGTGGGGTAATTACTGGCATATTTTATGTCATAGAACAAAATGCAAAAGTCTCTTAAGCTAACCACAGACCTTATTTTAGATACCACACCAAAAACCCATTCACAAAACTCAGTGACCTCAAGACAAGGGAACCGTGAGTATTATAATGCTAACTTATTTCTGGGTTTTAGGACTCATCCCTGCATCATTCTATATTTACGCCAATTAACTGACAGGTGTAACTGTTCCTTAGCTAACTGAATCAACTGACAAACTAACATTAGCTTGCTAATATTTAACCCACTTTGGATGAGAGAGTTAAGTCCCTTTCCCACTGCACAATAAACCCACTAACACTCACTAACATCTGACTTTTGCATGCAATGGGAAAGGTTCCAATCTACATTTACACCCGGGTCAGATGACTTTGCAGTGGTCACGGGTATTCATCAGCTCTGGCTCCAATCCGCAGTGATGGAAATACAACACCTGCATCACCCCATCACAAAACACAGTCCGTTTCCTTCCAAGCTCGAATATCATTCTAAATTAGTGGATAAATAGTATAATATATAACATCCATCCATCCATTTTCAACCGCTTTGCTCAACCTGTTGCCCCTGCTGTTGCTCTCCCCAGCAATGCTTTCCAGCTCCTCCTGGGGAACCCCCAGGACAGACGAGATATGTAATCCCTCCAGCATATTCTGCCTTCCAGTTAAACGTGCCTGGAACACCTCTAATAGGAGGCACCCAGGAGGCATCCTGATCAGATGTCCGAATCACCTCAACTGACCCCTTTTGATTCGAAGGAGCAGCAGCTCTACTCCGAGCTCCCTCCTGATATCTGTGCTCCTCACCCTATCTCTAAGGCTGAGCCCAGCCACCCTTCTGAGGAAACTCATTTCAGCTGCTTGTATCCACAGTCTCATTCTTTCAGTCACTACCCAGAGCTCATGATAATAGGTGAGGGTTGGGACGTGGATGGACCAGTAAATCGAAAACTTCGCCTTCTAGTTTAGCTCTCTCTTCACCACGACGGTCCGGCGCAGTGCCTGCATCACTGCTGACACTGCACCAAACCGCCGTTTCATCTCACTCAACCCTCACCTGTGAACAAGACCCCGAGATACTTAAACTCCCTCGCTTGGGGCAGTAACTCACTCCCGAAAGGTAATATGAAACAGCCTATGGTCGACAACCCTGATCGAACTTGATCAGAATTCAGTTTAATGAGATGTTGACTGGGGAATTTTCAAATTAGATTTCACAAAGATAACACAACAGTCCGTTTTCACAGAAGGCATTTTGTCACAGTAGGAAAATCACAGGTGTGAATAACAAAATAATGATACCTGGATTTCATGAAGCTGCTTCAGGTTCAGAGTCCTTATATCATGCATGCTTGCTCACTGTCACACTTACTGGGACACTTGAATAAAACTGGGCCATCGCTGACATTATATGTAACACCTGTGCTTTTCCCACTATATCAGTACATATGACTGCTTTAGGAAAGGCCACTCACATTACTGTTAAATGGTAAGCTAAAAAAGGGTGAGAAATGTTACAATAGAAGAAACAGATTCACAAATCCTCATATAAGAGCCAAGCAGTGCACTATAATATGTTTCTCAAGGCATTTTAGGTGCAAAGTAAGCAATGCAGTGACAGAATTTTGGCTTATATTTTGATCAGCCTGCCTAGTTTAATCATTTGATCTGAGCTTTGCCTAAGTTTAACAGATAAAGAGACAGAAAGAGGAAGAGGGGTGGGTCTCTTTCAAAATTTTGATTTCAAAATCTTGTGGCTTGTGTATAAATCACTGTGGCTAAGCGCCCAAATATATCTCTGACATGCTTGTGACATATGAACCTTCTAGGACCGTGAGGACATCTGAGGCCGGCCCACTGATCGTCCCAAGAGTTAGAGCAAAACATGATGAAGCAGTGTTTTCTTATCATGCAGCACAAACCTGGAATAACCTCCCAGATGATGTTAGACAAGCCCTGACTCTGACTACACATTCCTTTTTTACACTGCCTACTTCACTTAATTTGAAATCATTTAAAATAATCTTTTTATTTTTGCACCTCTTGCCTACACTTTTGCAATTTTTAATGGTGATTTTCTTTAAACTGTAAATCAATCAGTAATTAATTTTACCTTTTGAACCCCTTTTCATTACAGTTTTATTGAAAATCTGTATCCTTCATTATGTGTTATATTTTATAGCTCTGTAAAACACTTTGAATTGCCCTGGTGTATGAAATGTGCTCTACAAATAAAGCTGCCTTGCCTTGCTTTGCTCTTACGTCATCCTCATGTACACTGCTTCAAAAAGCCACAACATGACAGACCTGCCTTGTCTAGTACGTTTCTAAGCTATGATTGGACAACTGCAGTGTGGGGGAGGTGTTTACAAAACTGTCAATTGAAAAATAGTTTAATGCTCATTTAGTTGGTAACGGATAGCAAGATGCAACATGTTTTAGTTAAGGCATTATGTAAAACATTTTCACTTGTCTTCTATATACTTTTGTTTTAGTAAATAATTTTTCACCCTTTACCTTTTTGCCACGTGATATGTTAATCCTGGCAAGATGAAAGCAGCCAGTGAAAACTGGTGAGTGAGATTGGTAGAGTCATAATTGGAAACACGGAGAGAGTGAGCGGGAGGGAGAGAGGACAGAAATGTGACAAATCCAGATGAAAGTGGGGAGAACCTGTGGTTCATTTTCTGTCATAATTGGTTCTTTTATGATTCCCAACGTGAAATGCATCTGACCATGTTAAATGTGTGTGTGTGTGTGTGTGTGTGTGTGTCTATGTGTGTGTGTGCATGTGAGTGCAGTGTCCTGTTATGATCAAAGAGCTGGGTTAGTCAGTGGTGTGTAACAGAGAGCAGCTCTGCCTTTGTAATTATACCAACAAGTAGACGATGCACCATGACAGTCCATTTCAGTCCATTTAATTTCTCCACTCCTTTTCTTTTACCTTCTAATTAGAATTCTCTTCTCTTCTCTTCTCTTCTCTTCTCTTCTCTTCTCTTCTCTTCTCTTCTCTTCTCTTCTCTTCTCTTTTCTTCTCTTCGCTTCTCTTCTCTTCTGCGATCAAGACAACAACATACAACACTGTGTATTGGCATAGGCTATTTACTTTTTTGCCAAACATGGATCAGATGTTTGGTATCATGCCCCCTTTAAACTCTATTTAGCATAGCATTAGCACATGCTAGGCAGCTACTAGATACAAAGCTACAGTCTGGATTCACATAATCTTCTGAATGACATTTTAAGAAGGCTTTGCTTTCAGTCTGCTTTCAGTCTCCTCTCCTCTCCTCTCCTCTCCTCTCCTCTCCTCTCCTCTCCTCTCCTCTCCTCTCCTTGTATTTTTTTTAATTCCTCTTGTCGTTCTCTCAGGAGGGCTGTCAGCAGGAGTTCAGCACCAGCTGGGTTTCTGGTGTCATTGTTGTCTGCATGAACAGGGTTATCTCTTGCCTTTGAGGAAGGGATCTTGATGTAATAGGGTCAACACGGTTTCATCATTAGGATTTCAAGGCCTCCTCCAAAGAACTCACACTTTAATTAAGATATTTTTCTCTCATCTATCCCAAATTCAGTTTTGCTGGTTTTAATCAAATGAGGATCGTATTTGAAGAAGAGTTTAGGGTAAAACAACAAAAGAACCTCAAGGCAAAATCTGCTCTGAAAAATCTCTGTCTTTGAGGTGACAGAAATTCTGCAAGTTCTGCTGAATGGGAGACGTCTTCTTTGTCTAACTGCTTCCCATATTTCTTTGTCTTTTTGTCTGTTTATTAGAAACATAAAGAAAGAAAGCAAGAAAGAAAAAACAAACATAAGTTTGTTTTTTCTTTCTTGCTTTCTTTATCCCTTCTGTGCATTCCCTCTCCAATCCAGCTCCCTCCTGCATCCTCTCCTCCATTCAACAACCTTGAGAGCTGCCCAGCAGAGAAGAATGTGGTATTGATCTGGATATTTATAGAGGATGATGGGGGGTGTAGCAGGGTTTTTGTGTGAGAACTCTGGGAGCACTGGGGGTCTTGAAGGAGGAAGAGTGGGTGATCACCCTCACAAACAGCGGGAGGCATAGCCGTTGTGACTCAGTTAGCCTCGAGGCAGCAAACTGTGTGGGGAACTTTCAACTTGTCGCTTTGATATGGTTCACTTTGAAAACTTTCGCAGCTTACACGACCAAAATAAACTGGTTCGTCTGGTAAAGTGTGCAGTTTCACTGTCATTTAATATCATAACTAGATTTGGCAACATCTGTAGTAACCATGGTAACAGCAAGTGTTGTTTAATACAAGATGTCCCAGAATTTTGGAGATGGCAAACACTCCTTCTGCAGCTAATTTGTCAGTATACAGTGCAGCCAAACAAACTAATGTTGTTTGAATAAAGATGTCAGTCAACAATGTCCTTTCCCATCAAACCACGAGCAGCCACAATCTGATTTCATACTGCACACAGCACAAGTAATTCTTCACACAACAGCAGTTGATTGAGTTCAGACCTTTGAATCTGCCCACTCCACAAGTTTAAGTTTAATGATTTGTCTGGCATGGTGACATGAAACAGCAGTTTCTTGGTTAAAATAAAAGGACAACCAGTGGGGGACTTGATTAACCAATCAGGGCCATGAGTGGTAGTAATGATGCTGTCAAGCCAGAACCAATGAGGAATAAAAATAACAATGGTGAACTCTATAGACAAGATAGGTGCTGCTATCTAGGCCGTTCTAAATCAATACAGAGATGGGATGTCTTCTCTATATTGCCCGACATCGTAGTTTCTTTTATGTTTACTACTCTTAGAACAAAACAGGTGGGTGAGCATGGCTACGCATCAGTATGGACTTAAATGAGACAGTCACTCTGAAGTTGTCAAAATCCAGCACTTTGGCTGTGACTTCCAACGTCAGACATCGACAAAAAAGCCATCCTTTAACCTTGGCATGATACGCGGCCGGTGGTCGTTACAGTTTAATTGTGGCCGGCAACATCAGGGGAAAATACAGCGGGACAAGAATTAAAGTTAAGGCGGCAACGAACACCAACTTTCACCCAGGAGAGCAGTGTTCACGTGCCTTAAGATTCTAAAGCCAAACCCTGCTCTTTGTTCCAAAACCCAACCACATGCATTAGTTGTTGAAAAAACAAGTCAATTTGCAGTGTTGTACCAATGTAGTGTGTTTATTTCGAAAGAGACTGTATGTAAACATTAATGTTCCTGTGAAAATGGAAGTGTATTTTGAAAGAAGACAATCAATGTAACAGGCAGAACTTGACATGGAGTCCCAGAACGTCAACAACCAATGCATCCAGGGTATCTTTCATGTTGCATCTAGTTGTGGAAAGTCTATGACTAAACATCGATTTGTGATGATGTCAGAGTGAAAAAATGTTGGTTGGTCTCCAGTGATTGGTTAGGAAAAATCAACCTCCCCACCCAACCACCCACCCACCCAACAGTAATTGGTTAGAGTTAATGCAATTTTCTGAAGATGGAAATGGAGAGTAACCAGTTGATAGTTCTGGCTGATATTAGGCAGGTAGTTTGTAGCTTCAGTTGCTTTCCTGTCTTGATTCATTACTGTTTCGTATGATATGTAAAACGTACCCGCTCTTAAACAATGTACAAAATGTCCTGTGTAATATAAATGCATTTGTGATTCATGATTGTGGTTACCACAAACTACAGTGACATTGTGTGTCCTGTGGCTGCTTCAAAATAAAAGCCCCCACATGATAAATGCTCTAAATGTGAAGCACTGGCAACAGGAAATGTTTGGTAACTTAAGTTACTGTTACGTTACAGCGCCAGGAGAGTGAACAGAAAGACTGTATTCCTTGAAATCAGGACAGTAATTTGAATGCTGGCAGAAATGGTGGACTCTGCCACTTAAAATGAAAAAGTCTCAACATTAATAGTATCAAAAATGAAGTTTGGTCTTTTTAACAATTATGACTTGAAATGAATTTACTTTCAGGGTCAATTTTGGGTCAATTTAGCACCTATGGGACGGTGTTCTGAATTTGCCACAGTCCTGATTCCCATGATAACACAAACCTGTACCAGTGTTACATTATCTGCAAGAGTGAAATGTTTCTGACACAGAGGAAAGGCAAATAAATCTGAATACAGAATGGGGTGAAAACACTAACAGAGCGAGAAGCTCCTCCCGCAACTCGACTCCTCACCTGCGCTAAAAAAGAAAAAAAAAACTTTCAGCACTTCATCTCCTGTCCTCAGGCTACAGCCTTCAATTCCTCTGCACTCAGGCTACAGCCTTCAATTCCTCTGCACTAAGTTAAAATAGCTTGCCGTGCATTTTTCACTAGGTAGACATGCTGATACTGTGCCTCGGGCCTTCTAGGTTCCTTCCTGGGTAATTAGCAAATAAGGCCCTACTTATTCTGGTAATGTATACAGCACGTAAGCCGCAGTCCAACCAAACACATACCTATATTTAGGTAAATTATAATAAACCATGTTCTTATACAGGATGAGCCCCCTCAGCTGCCAACACCTACCTAGAAAAGAGGACATGCTTGTCACTGCGATTTATCTCCATTTAGATTTTTTATTTAAGCTTGAATGAATTCTATTCTAGGACATCTTGGATATGGAAATATACCACCTGCCCGAAATGCTATCTAAATAGGCAGACAGCATTACTCTTGGGGTTTTTAAAGTGACACTGCATGAATTGCAGTGGTGGTCAGTTAATTTATGAATTCAGGTCAGTTACAATGATTTTCAGTGATGCCTGTTAAGACTAAAATAAAGCAGCGAATGACCCTGAAGAATACAAGATAACAGGTCACATATTATGAAACCATATCATTCAGATTGGACATGGCTGCTTTGTGCTCCCTGACTTAACAGTTTTTAACGCTGTGACTCCGTTTAAAGCCGTCAAATCATACAAAGAAACATCTCTCAAAAGTTAACTCATGTCACTGGCTCGTTCAAAGTAGACTTCTAACTCTGATGATCTGAGCAGAGGAGCTATAATCCTCAGAGACTTCTTTATAGACGATTCATCAAATATCATGAAACATTAATCCACAAACTCAAAAGACTTATTGATGTGACGCTGCATTAAAACTGGAAACGGATGATGTCTGTTTTTCTCACAGTTCTGTGATTTATTAGCACTGCCGGCATTAGCCTTCTTAGAGACAATTAGATTTCCAATGAATTAGTTGCATTTTCTTCCCACTCTTCTTTTTATTCACATTCACTCATCCAATCAATGATCTCTTTCTCTCTGTCTCCCTCTGTCTGCCCCTCTCCTCTTTGTCTCTGCTCCCTTTGTGTCTGTCCAGACTGCTTTTCATCCAAGGCAGAAGACCGGCTCTTCAGGAAACTGTTCAGAAGATATAACCAGTTCATCAGACCAGTGGAGAATGTCTCTGATCCCGTCACTGTGGAGTTCGAGGTTTCCATCTCACAGCTGGTCAAAGTTGTAAGCTAAACCCCCAAACACACACACGAACAGGAGTAGTAGGCCTGTCACGATAATTACGTTATCAAGTTATCAAGGTCTGTCAATAATGATTAAGGTCATGTATGATATTGCCTGTTGTGTTCACATACCTGTTTGTTTATTGTCCCTAACATTTTAATTAATTAATAGAAATAAAACTACGCGTTTTGCTGTCATTTCCACTTCTGTCCTCTTATTTGAGTTTTCACTGTGGGCGGGGCTCAGCTCCTCCATACATAAACAAACACAAAAACAGAAACAGAAACATTTTTTTATTTAGGATATTTTTTAAAAAGTTCACCTTCTAATTCCAATGCCTGAATACTCTCAAGAATTACAACTTAATTTCTCTTTGAATGAGTGTACTTGCATGATTATGCTAGTATATTATCATGATGTCAGTAGCAGTAAATGGTCTCAAAATGACAATAAAATTGTTTATCGCAAATGTTTGCTAGGACAATTTGTCTTCCACCGAAAGTAGTTATTGTGACAGGCCTAAGTAGTAGATGTTGTAATCATAACATGTGCACGAAGCTTGTAAAGACTCAACAATATATCAAAGGTGTTTTAAGCACCTTTGCACTTTCATTTCCTCTCTGTATGTCTGGGGTGAAATGTTATTTCACTAATAGCATCCTCTCAACAGTATGTGAGTGTCTGTGTGAGCTGAGAGACGTCTTCCAACAAGCATCTTGATCATATTTTCTACCTTTGATTCAGAAAAGGCAAAAGATAAGCCGCGGAACGCGAGAAGTGAAAGCAAAAAGTGAATGCAGTCTTTATTTAGTCTGTTCAATTTCACGGATTGCGAAAATGTCACACAGTGTTGTTAGACAGTGCTGTTTTGCTTTGGCAGTGTTAAGTTTAATGCGGGTGGGGGATGGTTCGGGGGGTTGCAGCACATCCCCCGGTGAAAAGAGGTTTTCAGCTCAGGATGGAAATCCTCAGATTAAGGGAAAATTGCCTGCAGGAGCCTTTTTCAGACTGGACTGATATGTAGCTATATCTGCTTGCTTGGCAAGGTGAGATTAATCTAAAGGTGAGTGTGTGGATGTGTGTTCATGGGTGCACTGAGTGAATTGTGCCACATTGTGTCTGTGCACATATTTTCATACGTCTGCTTGTATACAGTGTATGTGGCTGATGCATTTCCTGTATGTGTTTCTGTGGAATTCTGGGAATCACAGGACTGCAAATCAAACTGAATAAGGGTCAGAGAGAGAGGTGGAGAGCATGTGACATCCGTAACCTCTCCATCTATTATTAACTTACTCACAGTCGACCTTTTCAGTCAATCAACTCCAGCTGTAGAGGACAAAGATTAGAGGATGAATTCCATTTTGAAAATGTTTTGTATTTGTATTCCTGGCTTTATTTTTATTTTGTCTCTTTTTTTAAAGGCACAGTTCCCCCCCAAGTTGAAAATACACATTTTTCCTCTTACCTGTAGTGCTATACATTAGTCTATTGTTTTGATGTGATGGCAAGTGTTGGTAATATTGGCCATAGAGATGTCTGCCTTCTCTTCAGTATAGTGGAACTCGATGGAACTCAGCATGTGGAGTTCAAAGCGCCAAAAAATGCATTTGAAGAACTCAACAGCAATGTCTCTTTCCTTTTTGTGAGCAGTTTGATGTAGGAACTATTTTCTTCTACCAACAACACAACACCCACCAACCACATCACCAGGCGCTAATATTGCTAGCCCACTTAGCACCACTGCAGCCTGGTCTCACTCCAAAGCCGTCATAATCCAGCACTTGGGCAGTGACTTGCAGCATTAGACACTGACAAAAAAAGCCCCCCTATAATGTTGGCATGATACGTGACTGATCACCGTGATAGTTTAACGGTGCTTGGCGGCTTCAAGGGGAAAAGCGGTGGGACAATAATGACCGTTAAGGCGGCGAAAGTCCGAGTAGTGCGCGGGAGTGGTGGTGGATGGGTCCAACAAGCACCAAGTTTCACCTGGGAAAGCGGCATTCGCGTCCCATAAGATGTTGGGTCCCATAAGATGGGTCCCATAAGATGTTCTTTTTGCCTAAACCTAGCCACGTATTTTTGTTGCGTAAACCCAACCATGTGGCATTACTTGACATGGCGTCCCAGAACGTCAACAACTAATGCACCCAGAGTACCTTTCACATCGTATCTGGACAGGACGGTCCCTAACCAAATGTTGATATGTAACGAGGTTGGAGTGAGAATGTGTTGACCACTGAGCTAGCTAATGCTACAACTCAGCCAAGGAAGATGCAATTAATGTTTATATCTTGCTCTGTCACAAGCACGGGCATATAATCCATGAGTAGATGCATGCTTCCGTCCAGGCAATGATACGGCTGATGGGTGTAGTTTGGTAGAATTCATTCACTGTCTTTTAATTGTAATTGTGCTTTCGACACACATATCAAATGTCACGCCAACAAAGCCCACTGAACTGAATTGAATTAAACCTAGCTCCTACATGAAACTGCTCACAACAAGGTCTGTGGATCATCTTGAGTAACCGGGTCATGATTTGTGGAAAGAGACATTGCTGTTAACACTCAGCAGCTCACATCCAAACAATCTACTTTGATAAATATCACTACAGGAAAGAAAAAAAATATTTGGATTTTTGATTTTGGAATGAACTGTCCCTTTAAAACTCCATATGGCATGCTCTTGTAGATATATCAGCTGCTGTACCCACAACACTCTCTCACATGCACACACACACACACACACACACACACACACACACACACACACACACACACATAGTTCTGCTGGCTAACAAGCTCTCTTTCTTCTCCTTTTCTTTGCAGGATGAGGTGAATCAGATCATGGAAACAAATTTATGGCTCAGACATGTAAGTACACACACACATGCACACAAACAAACCCATACGCACACCCACCCACCCATCACATACAGCATTTACAAACTATTTCACTGACCTAACCCCATCTCGAGAGGTAAGTGAAGACTGTGGAGGGGTCATGTATGTTTGCACATACCTATAAATACTAAGCAGACATCAGTATGGGATGCCACACTCTGTCTCTCCCTCTCCCTCTGTGTGTGTGTGGGTGTGTGTGTGTGTTTGTGTGTGTGAATGAATTTCATACATCACCGAAATGTTAAACAGAGTAAAAAATAAAGGAGATGAGACGAGTGAATGAGAAAACAAGGATATCTCAGATAGACACTTGAATGCAATCAGCTGGTGATCAATGGTGGTATTATGGTTGGTCACGCTCTGTCTCCCTGCAGATCTATAGCCATGGACCCTGACCTCTGGCCTCCCACAACCAGCTATTCTCCCAAATACCATTTGTCTCTGTTCTCCAAACTGCTACGCTCCTGATTACCTTGTAGTTATTTTTCTCTTCTCTGTCTCTGCACTAAATCTGTATTTCTCTTTGAAAAAAATGTATAATTTGAGCTGCAGTTCATAATAAGCATTATAGTTATTGCCAATTTAAATCAGTGACTAATGGCGGCCAAACAGCTGTTGGATGCTGATGCAACTGAGTGGTGAATACGATGATACTGTGATCTCTGAGCTCTCAAATTAAGGCGAATTGAAATGCCTGTATAGGCTGATCTTGTTTGTTGTTCGTAATGGCTGAGCTGTTTATTTATAACAAGGCATCACTAATGAGAAGCTGTGTCAACGCCACAGTCACTGATAGAGACTTTGAACCGCAACCAATGGCTTTACAGTGTTAGCCATTTTAGAAAGTCCCCCTTGATGAATTTACTGCATCTGTTCTGCAGTAACACTGCAGGGGATTCCTTCTGTAGCAGCATACAGTGTTTCTAAATGCGTTAACTTTATATTCCTTCAAACCAAGCTTCATTCACTACTTTCATGAAAGGGATAAGAGAACTTCATTTTAGACAGTACTGAATACTGTACAACTGATCTGTGTGCTCGCAACAAAGAAGAGGCAGAATGTAAGAATCATTTCACTGTCTCCTCACACTAATCATTAAGAACTGTATCATTTTACTACTGTTAGTGACTCTTTGTTTTCCTTTTTTTGTCATTTTACTTCTTTAATTTGTCTTCTTCATAAGTCCATCAATACTGATCATGCACACTGCAGATTGTAAGAAAATTAGAGGGGTAGGAAGGAGGGCTGAACCATATGTTTTTGTTCATTTCTTTGTTTTTTAAGAATCGTAAGCTATATTGATCATAACTATACTGATAAAGTAGACAGCTGAAAATAAATAAATCAGGTAATTCATATAAAAATTACATATAAAACAATTATCTGTGAAATGTACTAATAGGGAATTGAATAAACATAAAAAGAAAAATATTATCATGAAAATACCTAAAAGAAATTAATAATAAAATCAAAAAGTAAACAGTGAAATAAATAAATGAATAAATAAGCAATGAAATATATACAAATAAATCAGTGTCAATTGAATGAATATTATTTTAAAGCTTTATTCAAACTTTGTTGTATATGTATTAAATAATACGGACTGTCAATTTGCAGACTGTATTTTTATTTATTTCATTGCAAATATTTGTTGACACTTGCTTGTTAATGGAGCAACCCAAACGTCAAAAATGTTGGCATTGAATGTTTATGCAAAACACAGATATGTTATATTTGCATGTTATTATTTGAACAGCGCTGTGGTTAACATGGGGTTAAGTTTAGGCACAAAATACACTGGTTATGGTTAGGAAAAGATCATGTTTTGGCTTAAAATACCCCGTTTGTTGGGCATAATCACACCAGGAAAAGCGGCAATGTCACTGTAAAGAAAGCGACAACTGCTTTTTGGGCCTAAAAAGCCACTGAAATATCAGCAATCATGCGCTGAATCACAGCTGTTTTTGTTGTTGCTCTCATCTGTGCAGACATCTCGCCTAGATGACTCGCCACCTACTGTCCCCTTTACCTCCTGATGATAAATCCAGCATTTATATTACGTCACTTTAGAAATGTTAATATGATGCATATGAAATGTGCAGATATTATGTATTTATGGTTTGCAGAAATGTGCAATGCCAACATTGTCTTCTGGCAGCTGGGCTGAATCAACCCCTGGGATGGGATCAACATTTATGATCGGCTTTTCTGTTGCTTTGCAGAGATTAGGACTAAAAGTATTGAATCAGACCTTCCCCCCAGCGTCTCAAAATGATAAAGCATATAGTATTGGTACAACTCATTTCAGTATTTATACCTGAAAGAGGCAAAAACAAAGGATTTAAGATGGTTTATCCTCATTGAAACATTGCAAGCAAGCAACCAAGTTAATTTAGCAAATCCTAAATTTGTGGAGAATATAACAATATCTATATTTATTTTCATTATCCTATTTAGCTACTATTTGATTATGATGGGGAAAAAAACGAGAGCGCTCCACTGCTCTCCCATACAGTTGGTGTACCCTCCCTTTAAATAAATCGTAAAAAAAAGAAATAATAAAAAGAGCTGTTAAAGATGTTCATACATTTGTGAAAACTCTGTCACTCTGTCTATTATTGTTATACTGCATTTACCAAAAATATACATGATCACAAAGAGTGAAAGTAGAATCGTCTATATTTTATAAACAATAAGCAACATTCCTCGACCTACCAGGAATTATATCTCCAGCCTCTCACACTGTAAACTCCCTGGATAGATAAATGAAAAAGCCAGTGTAGCATGAAGTGGTTAATTAAACAGCTCCCAGGTCATAACTGGATATTAATCCGCCTTGCTAATGAATGAATTCATCTTGAATGACATGCAAATAGCCAAGACTAATGGATCTACGGCTCATGAAATGTTACCCTCAGGTTTGTTGACAGAATAGCAAGCGATGGCACTGTCAGTGTTCTGTCATTGAGCTATTTACTCATAAACTCCCCTTCTCTCTGAGCCGCTCTTTATTCAGATGTGACTGCTGTAGTTTTTATCATTTGCTTACTGAAGCTTTGTGGCTCTATTACCAGGAGGAACTGCATCAAAAAAAAATAGATGTTTCCTGGATTTTCTGTGAAAAAGCAATGAAAGCACTCGGGAGCTCCGTCAAACTCGTGTTCCTGTCTATAAACATTAGATTTTTTTTGCGGCCTTATCCTTATTTGGCTCTACTGTAAAACATCAAAGGAAGCTCTGCCTGCAGTATAAATATGTATTTCAAAATATTCCCATGAAGGGAAACATCTCCAGTGACTAATACTGTCTGCAGTGTACAATGCAAAACACAAAACAGATGGTTTACTCCCCAATATGCTCTCAATGTTTTCCTCTTATTCTCTTCCAGATTTGGAACGACTACAAGCTGCGATGGATGCCGTCAGAGTTTGACGGCATTGAATTCATTAGAGTTCCATCGAACAAGATCTGGAGACCAGACATTGTGCTCTACAACAAGTGAGACTGTCACCATTATTACATCATCATTACCGTTAACTTGCTCACTCTTTGCAGTCATTATTAGATATTTATACAAAGAGAGATTAGACACCAGAAAAACAACAGCGTTGGTCATTTTCCTGATGAGTGACCTCTTATGAATTATGTTAAGAGCAGAAGTATCATGATATTATAGTGCTTCAAATCCCCTGAAGGAGAGGTCAAGGTAAATGGTGCTGTGAAGTGCCTGACTTTGTCACCAGAGACTTTGTTCCCAAGCCTTCAACATTCTGCTTAGTTCGACTTTCACTGCTCTCATCCACCTTGTGTCCAGCAGCAGCAGCAGCAGCAGGAGGCAACTGATTTCAGCAGCAAAAGCTCTGATAAATCCACTGTGCACTACCTACTTCACACAATATAGAAGACAGACAACGTTAGCAACTAGCTGGTGAGCATGGTGGAGCATCTAGCAGCTAAAAAAGCAGATATTTCGCTCAGCCTTTGGTAGAAACCAAAAATAGAGCAGAAGTGAATATTGGACTTATATTCATCAAGTCACCAGAAACACGACTCAGAATAAATGCTGATGTCGAACCAATGGGCTGTCGAACCAATGGGCAGTTCCCTAACAACAGAATGCAGCCGTTTTGGCGTCAGTGTGATATTAACAGTTAGGTGATGGGTATAAACCACTGCTGCGAGGCTTATGCCCGAGTGACAAAATATGAAGAGTAGGAATAGGATCACATTGTGCTGTGTTAGTTCATGCTAACCAGGTAGAGAGAGCAGGAGGTGAGCAGCTCAAGGAGACAGTCCCTCAGCTTTGCATCGAATGGCGTCAAAAGCTAATTGTTGGCAATCAGCTGTCAGCACCCCCACTACCATCACAAAGAAATTCTAAGTCTGTGTGAAACACTTAATGCTCATAATAATGAGCTCCCAAACCATGACAGCATCACAACTATTTAGAAACACCTATACACTTTGCAACAATCACAATTTTTTGGAAAAGCTGCCATGAAATCAGGCATTTTAGTCTGCAACAATCCCCAAAACAGCCTGCAAATTCCTGGAGAGACTGAAAAAGGCTGTTTGCAAATAGGAGTATGCATGGACATCCGAATCAATAAGGATGCTGAGCTGTAAGTAAGCAGATATTAAAATGAATAAATTGTTCACACACTGCAGGGCTCCACTGTCCTTTATTTATTTATCACACCAAGGTGGTGACGTGTCGAGTGCAACTGCTATTCATCAGACTCATCTGATAAAGAGTAGTTGTGCTAGAAATGTCATGTTATTTGGTGTAATAAATTAGTGGACATTGGAGCGCTGCAGCGTGCGAGCAATTCATTTATTTTAAATGGGCTGCTTGCCTTGTTGGCATACACGTTTGCAATAAAATCTTGTAAAAGATTTGTAAAAACATGACAGTGTTGTGTTTACAGCTTCTGCTGCCCCCAAGTGGCCACAAAAGAAGCCAAAAAACAATTGCTGTGGTTTTAACCACATAGTTTTTATTTTCCAAACTTAATTAAAGTTTATCCATAGAGATGGTTTAAAAGAAACCGCTCATGTGAATTATTCTTTAATGGTCATTTGGAAGGCACTGACAAAAAGCCTATTTTGTCATTTCCACATGAGAACTCGTGTTGCTAAATCATCAAAACATTACGTTAATGTCCAAATTGCTTGAAGCACAAATGTCTTTTATATCTCGCTGCGCAACAGACTATACTATAATTACACAGAAATATGCTAATGTGGTAGTCTATTGTTCAAGGTCAGTTTGTACTGTGCTCTATCTTTTAATTTCAATTCACTTAATTGTGGCCTAATTTCTTCTTTATACTTACAATAATGACTCACAATACTAATCAAAGGCAATTATGTATTTCACAATAATGCGTAATGCGGTTTCATTGTCCTCTGTCTTTTAATCCTGATCCTCTCTTTCTTACCTCCATAACCTCCCCTTTTTATCTTCCCCGCTCTCTTGTGTTCCTCGCTTTCATTTTCTCCTCGCCTTTCCTCTCATTGTTTGACGTCTCTGCCTCCCTCCAACCTTTGTGTCCAACTCAAAACCCACATTATGTATCAAATCTCCTCATACCTCCTCTACCATGGGACAACTGTGCTTGATTACACAAACGCACGTGCACACACACGTCATATACAGCGCTGTAGGTGATTTCCTGGTGGAGGATAAGACCAAAGCTCTGCTGAAGTTTGATGGTACCATCACCTGGGTTCCTCCAGCCATTTTCAAATCCTCCTGCCCCATGGACATCACCTACTTCCCCTTCGACTACCAGAACTGCTCCATGAAGTTTGGCTCCTGGACTTACGACAAAGCCAAGATTGACTTGGTACTTATTGGGTCTAAGGTCAGTGTTTGTAACGGTGTCCAAGTCTGGCGAACTATCAACTATTTCATTGTTTTTCTGTCTGTTTTACCTACAAAAACACACTGCTTACACTCATCTGTTTAGATACTGCATGTATTCACTGTAGGGATCATTATTTTTGGTTTTCAGTGAAGGGGCACTCCACGGACTTTACACAAAGGTTAGGTTACTTGTAATGTAGAGCGCCAGTGATAACTTAAAGATAATAACATAACTTAAAAAAAAAAAAAGTCTTGTGTCCTAACAACCCATTCTCATTCCTAGGTCAAACACTGGTACTTTATCACGCCCCTCAGGGTGTCATAGCAATGCACAGGGCACCCTTAAGCATCTGTGACACACAGCTGAAACACATTGTAACACATGGCTAATGTTGTCAAATGGTCGCGATTGGGTTCAGGCAACAAAACCACTTGGTTATTTCTAGAGAAAAAGATTAGAAAGAAAACTGAACGACTGTACATGTGAATTGTATTGTATAAAACCTGTGCAACTGTACGTAACATTACGTTAAAACAACACTGATTTATGATTTCACACAGGACACAAACAGCAATCTTTTAGGTGAAAGTCTCCTTTTGTTTCGCCCCATCCACCTCCCCTTGCACCCACCCTGTGCCAACTGTCTCGCCCTTTAAACTACATCAGTTGCTCTTAGTGTATCAAGTATTGCTGTGGATGGGTGTATATTGGGGTTAGTCGAAAGCCTTTGGCGTCAATATCACATACTGAGGGATGTGAAAAACCGTTGGTATTTGACGACCTGGGAATGAAAGCGGGCTGGTCATAAACTTGTGGGAAGGACTTGGATATTTGGGTGCAGAAAGGGTCTAATGAAAGATGGTATTGAGTTGCATTATGGGAATTGTAGGATCCAACATTTTTTAAGCTTTACCCATTTTTATCTTTCATTTTAAAATCTTTGTCTTGTTAGCCCCCCAACTTTATGAAAGTGCAATAAATCACTGGAGTACCCCTTAAAACATATTTCATTAGTGTTTGTTTTGGATATGAATCTAGCACAAAGGTGAAAATTTTATTTTAAAATTAAGATTTTCACATAAGTATTCTTTAGTTTAACAATGTTGTGTTTTTTGCTCACAAAGAGGGACTCAATCACTAGCTGCAACTGCATTTTCTTCTCATTTTCCTCTTCACACTCTGTAAGATTTTCTGTAAGAACAGCAATCATAGCAAGACAGCAAGACAGTGATCAGAATCTTGCAGTAACACAGTGTTCTTTGGGTGCATGTGGACATGAATCTACAAGTTGCACATTCTAACTAATCCATATTCATGAGGAGAAAACTGTCAAAACCAAAAGCATTAGCCTTCTATGTGTTGTGCTGACTGACAGGGGCCTTTTAAGAATGGTAAGTTGACTCTGACTTTTTTAAGAATCATTGCATGATTTCATTTTAAGATCTTTATCCATCACCTAGGTGAACCTCAAAGACTTCTGGGAGAGCGGCGAGTGGGAAATAATCGACGCTCCAGGCTACAAGCATGATATCAAGTACAACTGCTGTGAGGAGATCTACCCAGACATCACCTACTCCTTCTACATCAGGCGCCTGCCACTCTTCTACACCATCAACCTCATCATCCCCTGCCTCCTCATCTCTTTCCTCACAGTGCTGGTTTTCTATCTCCCGTCCGACTGTGGAGAGAAGGTCACGCTCTGTATCTCCGTCCTGCTCTCCCTCACTGTGTTCCTGCTCGTTATCACGGAGACCATCCCCTCCACGTCGCTGGTCATCCCGCTCATTGGAGAGTACCTGCTCTTCACAATGATATTCGTCACGCTCAGCATCGTCATCACCGTGTTCGTGCTGAATGTACACTACCGCACGCCAATGACCCACACTATGCCGGGTTGGGTGCGCTCTGTGTTTCTCAAAGTGCTGCCGAGGATTATGCTGATGCGGAGACCGATTGATGAAGACAGCAAGGCTGGGGGGTTGGACAGCAGTGGGGAGGCAGGAGGAGCTGGAGGGGGAGGAGGAGGCGGAGGAGGGAAAGGAGGAAAGAAAAGGAAGAATAGCTTGATGCAGGTAAGGCGTCCCCATCCCAAAAAATCAGCTGCGTTTCATTAGTAGTTCCACTTCCCCTCATTCACTTCCCCTCAGCCCTTGGTATTACGCACAAACATATGTCACAGGGAGGCCACTTGGAGAGCAGAGGGAACGCCAGTTGTATTCTTAGCACTACACCATTTTTTACAAATCATCAGAGACACCTGCAGACTCTTGTCAGTGAGGCAAAGGTGTCTTCTGAGGATAATGACAATACATCAAAACCTGGAAATAAGTTAGAGCAGTTTCTGATGTCGAAATTTCTGTTTGTGATTTGTATCATAACTATTATCACATTAACAAAACTAATATTGCTACAGGTTTATGATATCTTGCAAAACAGCATTTTTTTTTCAATGAGTTTACAGATGAAAAAATAATTCTTACTGCCACCTAGCCAATGGTGTATCTTCTTGTGGATGATATACTCCTCTAGGGTGACTGTAGTTCTACGAGGAGCTCCTTCAGCTCTCCCAGGATAAAACTCACCTAGCTCACTTGGTACAGCACTTAACGTTGTGTTCACAACGCGCACAAATAAAACAATTTGTGCAGGTGAATTACATGTAAAGGCAAAGATGCAATTAGACCCGACGCAATGTGAAATCTGCGGAATTGAGTTCCACGAATGAAGCAAGTAGTGTGATTTCGCATCATACGCTTTTTTGCAAGAGTTGGAAAATCGGAACTTCAGCGAACGATTCGCACTGCGATAGCCAATCAGCATTGAGATTCTCCGGGGATGTATGACACCGAGGATGGACTGGCAGATGTTCAGTCATAGATTCAGTGATTTCACATGCACATGACGTGAGTTATCCGCACATATGAAGCGAGTCAACACAGAATATTCTAGCGTTGCGTTTGGTGTGAACACAACATTACAATAACGGAAGGAATTCCCTCGAGGGGAAGTCAACAAGGGCATGTTGAACGACTAATGAAATACAGCCATCCAGTCCACTCGAGCAAAGCTCTGACCCAAGTGTCATGTCTGGACCTGTTATTTACCAACAGCAAGTTTGGGGGTTTATATCATCTTGATGTGGCTACACTGGACCACACTGCTTGGTGTAGGCCAACGAGAGGCAAGGAGCAGTAGCACTACCACACCAAGCACAGTTCAGACAGCTAACAGTCACAGTATGTTAATATCCTGGCTGAAAAAGCACAATGTCAAAAAACAACCGCTTTCAATTCCTAAAAAGTCCCTCAAAACACAGCAAAGTGTCCCTCACTCTAAGGGGTGAAAAGCTGCAGGGAGAAAGTGTTGGGTCGCGTTTAGTGCCTTAACATCTGCTGGAAACACAGCAAAACCTCACTAAAACACAACCAGTTTTGTTGTGTGTTGGTGTCAAACAGTGTTCTGCAGTGGGCTGCAGCTTGGTAGGTGTCTCGCCCAGGTGACACACTTTCCAACGTCCACACCTCTTCTCAGTGACAAAGTCAGCTTATATATCAGGTCACAAATGTTGATATGATTCATATGAAATGTACAAATGTAACATATTTGTGGTTTGCAGAAATGTACAATGACACATTTTCCTCAAGCGACTGGGCTGACACTATAGCCTTAACTTAATTCTGCAGCTCTGAAAGACAACTCAGTTTACTATCTAAAATTCAATCAGGTGTGTTTCAGCTGTGGGACAGGAAACCATCACAGTGGTCTCTGATTTTGCTCGATCGCATGAAAGAGCAGCCTGGGGAAGTTACTGAACTGTTTCCTACAGTAAAACATTTTCTGTATAAAATGTATTCCTCCTTCTGGGAAGCAAACTTTGGATTACCTCCGCCAACAAACTGAAAGTGTTTCTAACCATTTGATAGCTTGCTTATCAGACCATACAACAGTCTTCCATCTTTGAGTGCTATTCTAAAACCTTTTGGGATCTAGCTACTCACTTCTGTACTGCCAGGTGAATCAGCTGAAAAAAACTTTTCTCCACTGGTAAAAACTTTGATAAAGTTCTCAAACACAGAGCTCAGGAGAAGCACTTTCTTTATTTTCCTCCCCAAAACACTGGAAAGAATCAGGTCTCTCCCTTATATCACCTTGTTACTGTTGCACTTACAGACATTTTGCTAGAGATCCCAGTGTTTTATATGAATCATTACCCAAAAATGTCGACTTTGAGTTGAAGCAGAGTGTGAAACTTAATCCGAACTCTGGTTGTGATCCGCAGCAGGTCGGAGGAGGCTCCCTAAACTGTCTGGAGTTCGGGGATAGTAAGCTCTCATCTGTAGAGGGATGCACTGGGAAGAAATGCCCTTGCCCTTGCCAGCATGGGAAGGAGACCCCAGAAACACCAGACATGGGGAAGATATCACGGCAGCTGAGTCCACAGAGCATCAACACTGTGGTTGCCTTTTCTGTGGTGTCACCTGAGATCAAACAGGCCATTGAGAGCGTCAAGTACATCGCTGAGAACATGAGGAGTCGTAACAAGGCCAAAGAAGTGAGTCAATTCTTATTTTTTCTGTATTTGATCACTCTGAATGTCATTCTATGATAAGAGTCAAATCAAATTTAATGAAAGCTTTTCATCAAGAGCCACCGCTGTTCAAATATCCTCCCACGAACACATGCAAAAATTAGGGCTGGATACTGGTACTCTATACCTTTAAGGACTTGACCCAAATAACCCAGGTAATGTTGGAATGTCTCCAGTCAAATGATACCTGTAATCAATCCTGTTCAAGCTGTTTAATCTGATCCTGGACCATCCCGACTAGGTGACGTTAGCCATGTGACACTAACAGTTCGTCCTATCACTGTGTGTGTGGGGTGAGGTGGACTCAGCTGTTCCTGGTGCAGAGCTCACACCACTGAAACAGCAGCTACAACCCATACAGTCTGTGGTGTTCTGAAGTTAAGTGCCATGCATTTGATGGAGCTGGCAGTTTAGCATGCGGAGATGCCACAGAAACATTTACAAGTATGATACTGTAATACACTACTCTACATTATGGGTATTGAATGAAGTATTCTATTGGTATCTGCATCACTAAAAGGGCACTGGTATTAGTACTGGTACCAGATTTTAACTGATTTAGCCCTTGCAAAAATACACGCACAAGGTGGTAATTTTTTTGTTTTGTTTTGCTTATGTTCATACTGTGAACTGCAAAAATAAATTAAATAAAAAATGAATAAATATAGTAAATTATTAGATAATTATTCAAGCAATACTGCATGTTGCCCAAAATAATCAAAATAAAAATGGTTTTGTAAATAAATACAATAACAGAGTTAATATCATTTTAAGCTCAAATAAAACCACAACTAATGAGGGAGACAAATGGAAAGGGTTAAATAAAAATAAAAACTTCAATTAAATACGCCAAAATGCCAGTTTAATCATGGAGATTGGTAAAAAAAAAAAAAAGATTACTACTAGACAGGTGGCGTGATGTGATATTTCTAAAAAAAAATATGCGGACACAGCACTGATCTGTTTGGGAACTATGTAGTTCCTCTAATTCTGGGTGAAATCAAACTCTTGTTTCTATGGACTTTAAATGCAGTGTGGGCAAGAGTGTTGTTAGAAGCTATTCCTGTCTACTAAAAGTAGTGAATACTGAAATAGTGAAATTGAGCAAAAAGGTTTAAAGTTTTAATACTGGCTGGTAAATCGCATAACAAATACAATGTGGGGCCTTTGACATCAGCTTTAAAGTGGTTTAGATCAGTGGTTCCCAACTGGTCCAGCCACGGGGTCCAGATTTCTCGTCCACACAGTTTGATATATTCAGTGTCATACTTGCATTTGTTGTCGAGCTAGTTTGCTGTCTCTGTTAAGTGGCTGTCCATTAGTTGCTCACTCTACAGAAGGAAATGGCACTTGAAGGTAAAAGCTCTGTGTAGGAAATTCACTGTACTTCAAAAAGTGTGTTTTTTACAAACTTGGCATGTTTGCAAGTCACTTAGTCAAACACTCATTTTTTATGACTTTTTTAAAGACATATTAACACTTTACAAACAGTATAACAGTCTACTAATATAAACTCTAATATAAACTATGCAACACTCATATTTCATTCTAGTTTTCCATTTTTTCATACACTCGAAAATAATGAAATAGTGAGACATTAGAACCAGAAGATTACTTCTGGTTCTAACATTATACTATCAGTAATGGCAATTTGTTAAATTTACGTCTATTAAAATTACATTTGCTCATCCTTATTTTAGAAACCAGTGTGTGGTTGCTTTAACAATATAGTAGGGGTGGGGGTGGGGGCATTTTAAGCATATTTGAATATGGATCCTTCGGCAGGAGCCCCAGGTTGTCCAATACAGACTAAGCTACTGTATTGTATGTGTTGATTTAACACTGTGCTCATACTATGCAGTCTTATGCAGTCTGTGAATACAATTGGACTATTTTGAGCTTTACCATTTTAGGAAATACTAAAGTTGAAAACATTTGGATCAAGTCACATAGGAGGTATCTTATCCCAGTGTCTCTAAACTCTATATAAACCTACAGCCTCTCATAGAAAGCAGCCACACAGCCTGCGTGTTGATGCATAATGTATTTATGCAAAAACACTGGAAGCGGCGCCGGCCTGGGAGAGCTGTGCAGTGATTCTGGGAAGCATTGTTGCAGATCCTAACCTGCTCCGTAAGTTAACAATAGATTAAGTTAGAACCAAATAATTTTGGATGTGAGTGGAGAGCTCTCTCCTCTCTCTGTTATGAACACAGTGGGTGAAATCTCCCAATGGGAAGAAGCAGCCTTTGATATGCAAAACCCGTGGCTCAATCAGCTTTGTCTAAATGCCTGTCGCTTTTTTTGACGCTGTGGTTTGAATGTGATTATCATAGAAATTTTCCCCTGTGTAAATTATGTATCAGTTTTCTGCTGGCTTACAAGAAATGTTCAACTCTCTTTTTCTCTCTTCCTCTTTTTTCATATCTTTCCTTGTTTCCATCGTTGCTGTGTAATCCTCACCTCACCCCATCGACTCCCACAAACCTCCCACCCTCTGAGATACGAAATCACCCGTTTCTTCTCACTGTGCACCTCTCCTCACCTCCTTCTCACTTTTCATCTTTCATTCATCACCACTGACACTTTGCTCTGTCTGCTCACAAATGTTGTTTTGTCCCCTCACTTGCTCACAGGTGGAGGATGACTGGAAGTACGTCGCCATGGTGATCGATAGAATCTTCCTTTGGGTGTTTGTGACCGTGTGCGTCCTGGGAACCGTGGGCCTCTTCCTCCAGCCGCTTTGCGGCTTCGTCTCATAACTGCTAACTGATTGGGGTTCACTGACGCCCTGTGTCGACCAATCCTGAACAAGTGACTTACTCTCAGTTCTCAGTTGACCAATCAGAAGACAGAGTTTTGAGTCCTAAAGCACTATTTGGTGTGCTGGTTTTGCCTCTTGCCTTTTGCGAAGCGAGGTAATGTAGAAACAGAGAAGCTGAGAAAAAGGGTTTAAAGTTTTTGGACTAGCTGGTAAACAAAACAATAACAAATATGATAATGCCTTAATTTTATGCTCTTTAAAGGAATATTTTACCCACAAAATAATTACTTATAAATCAGTTGGTTATGCAATGTTACCTCGAATTCATGAAGAAAACTTCCAGCCTCCATGGAAAACAGCAAACATATCCATACACTGATTGATTGGAGACCAGTTTTAACAACATTTAACTACATACCAACACATCCATTTACAATCTCTCACACAACTCGTGCAGTATAATCCAAGTCTCATTTATCCAGCTGTATGCTCAGTACTTCCAAAACACATGGTTTCTGTTATAACCTTACTCTAAGTAAACTGAAATATGTGCTCACTCACCAAACTCCAATACTAAGGGTTTTTAGCTAAAGTTTTAGAAACGAATGCTTTGCTATACTTTCCTGTTGTTAAACATGGTCACCAATCAATCAACAATTAAACATATTCACCATTTTCCTTCACTAATTCAAGGTAACACAGCATGACTAATTGATTTGCAAATGGTCATTCTGTGGTAGGGCTGCTCAATTATGGAAAAAATCATAATCACGATTATTTTGGTAAAAATTGAAATCACGATTATGCAAATGATTATGCAGCGCACGTGATGACTTATATTGTTTACACAACGGCATGTCATTTCTGTCTCTACATGGTCACGTGTTTCCAATTCTCCTCTGCTCTCTGTACCGCACACGGCGGAGTTTGGCCCCGATGCGCGCGCACACACACACAGACCGACCTGTCTCGCTCTCCCTCTGCCATTTGCCACACGCTGTTTTTGAAATCCTCTGCAATCACCCTCATCAACCCTTCGCATTATTCGTAGTTCACCTACTTGACTGGCTCGTGGAGTGAATAGAGGAGAGAATGGGAGTGGTGGTACTGCGCATGCGCGGCTTCCGTAGAAGACAAAATAACATCTCCAGACGTCCGTGACCAAAAATTGTTTACCCTCGATTTAATTAATTTTGAAATCATTTGATCTAAAAATTGTAATTGCGATCACCAGACGATTTTGCACAGCCTTATTTTGTGGGTGAAATACTCCTTTAAGGCTGCATATTTTCTCTGAAAAATCATCGCTGTAGAACCGACATAATACTTAAAAACACTACACTCTGCACCTGGATAAACTTCACAGAAACAAGAGAATAACGTGGTACATATCTACAAAGTGTGTTCTTTCAGCTTTCTTGACCATTTACACAAGCTTAAGACAATAAACACATTTGAATTATTTTTTAGTTAAAAAAAATTATGTATCTGTCTTGCCAGGTTTGTTGGTTTGTGTGACCACACGTTATAGAGCACAGAAATTACTGAACAGTGTGTACATACTGCAGCCTAGCCAGCAACAAAGAGCAGCTACTGTGGTTTGTTTGTGGTTTACATGCTGTCTTCACTGAAATTACTTCTATGGCATATGAGGAAGGTCTCTGTGGAGGCCCATTTCTGCCAGTGTGGCTATGCACACCCTGTTGTATATAGCATCATGGCAGAGGCAAGCACCCAGGATTCTGTAGCTAACAATGCTATTTACACATCTGCATGCAAGTGTGTACCCATAGGCGTCCTAGAAACGTTGAAATATGACAGTAACACAAATGGGTCCATTCAGCTGTTCTTCTAAAGATTATGCACAAAGTGTGAATTCAGCAGCTTTATACATCCTAAAAACTGAAAACATTAAGTCAACTGAGTCTAAAAATACTATAACTAGCCAATGTTGATTCACACAGGACAGTTCTGTGCCTGACACATTAATCCACCACATCTAACTCCCTCTGTGGACTGTGGACTGTGTCGCTGTTTATACTATGTCCCCTGATTGGCTGACAGTGCAGTTGTGAGTTTTATTCCGCCTAAATTTACCTCTTTAATCAGAGAATATCCAAGGCAAATATTAGCCCTAACCATGACCTCCGGCCTCATGCCCTAATCCTGACCCCAACTGACCTTACTGCATCAACGTGATGAGTATTAGCCATTTACAGCACACAGTGAGGTTCATAATAAGGCGTCATCGGGATGGGTGTAAAAAGTTGAATAGTTAGACAGCCTATTGTTTTTCACCATACTGGCAGAAGTGGGCCTCCATAGATCTTCATTTAATTTTGACCAAATATTTAGTTACTGTGTTTTAATCTTGTATGTGATGTTGAATGGTTCTTAAGAGGTCTATCAGAATTCATGTGGGATCAAAACTTGGCACATCCAGTAGTCCTTCAGGACTGGAACCTGAGAATTAACATCCAACTGATGCGAACTGGGAACTTTGCACATCCAGTAGACGTGACACAAACTCTCTACCACACTGAACTCAACCCTGCAGCAGTTGGTGAACTCTTCCCCCATTGAGCCGACTGATGACTGTCGTACCCGCTCCCCAGTCTAATTCATCAAGCTGCTCACTGTCAGAGCCGATTGCGCTCACCGCTTTTTGTGTCATTTACAATTAGAGTTCCGATTTCTGCCGCAATTGGCAGCGCTTTTAACAAATAAGGGCAGGCTGTTATTCTTTCTTCTTTTTTTTTGTAATTAGAAACCATGTGTTTATAAATGTTCTCTCTGATTAATGTTCCACAAGATAATTGGTTGGCCTGGTAATTAATGGATTAAATGGTACTTGATTAGTTGCTCCTGAAATAGCATTACATTTATTTATGCGTGAGAGGATTCTATCATCCAATTCCATGGCTGAGAATTTCATCTCTTTTTTTTTCTTGTCACTTTTGATTACATTTATTATTAAGAGCAAACATGCAAAGCAAGAAACATGCATGACAAACATTTTGATTGCTTTGAGCACAAATATATTGTCAGATTACAGCACTATAAGGGTACTGCTTGATTTCATTGATTTGGTTTATCCCCATGCTTTTTGTTATATGATGATGAAATGCACAACTCATGCTGAAAGGGAGAAAACATGTTTGTACAGATGATCTTTGCCTTTCTTTTGTCTTTTAACTTAAAATAAATGCAATATTTGTTCAAATAAAGTGAATACCATTTGCTGGTAGAGGTTTTAAAATATGCCACAGAAAAAAAACAATAACTTCCTCGTAAAAGACATTACACATAAACATTTTACATGCACACACACACACACACACACACACACACACACACACACACATACACACACAGACTCAATTGCACAGGAGGATTGCTTTGATATTTGTGTTGCCATTACACTCAAAAAAGCCACCAGAAGTATAATTAAGGCTCCAGTTGCAATGTCTAATTAAAATCCGGACATGTTGGTGCTATTCAGACATAATTTTAGTGTTAAGATAAAATGCATTATTGTGCATGACATTGCCAAATAATAACAATTACATATCAGAGGGTCAGTCACACAGCTGTGGTTCTCATATGTAATTATCAGTTGCAGTGACAGTACATGTTGACATGCATATTTTGTAACAGAAGACATTATTTTTACTGTTCCTTGTTTTGTTTCAGGATAGATATATTTGGATTACATGTGCTACATTGTAGTATCTCCAAGCTCTCCTCTCCTTATAAATTACAATCACACAGTATGCCAAAAATATTTGACCTTTCTACACAGAGTTTGTGGAGGTTTGTATCAGGAATCAATGCAGGGAGGACCCAAATGCAGAGCAGCAGGAAGGTCTGAGGTCAAACAAATGCGAGCTTAAATAAAGCGAATGAAAAAACATCTAGGTAACAGAAAGTCCAAATGACAGAAGAATACAATGAACTTAGATTAAAAAAAAAATCGAAACAGAACAAAAGATATCAGGCAAGAAACAGAGCAGGGAACAACACCAAGAACACAGCGATGTGCACCCCGTAAATGAACACAGACAAACTGACAAGGACAAAGGGAAACACACAGGTATATATACACAGAAACCTAATCACAAGAACGAGACACAGCTGGCGTAGGTGGACACAGGAAAAAGGGCAAAATGGGGTTTGGTTAACAACAACGGTGTGGAGGGAACACTAGGGTGGAGCAGACAAGACTAATACAGAACAGGTGTGAAGGGAAGACTCTGGGAGCAGGGAAGGACTAACGAGACAGGTGTGACAGAAAACAGGAAGGAAAACACACAAAGACAGGAAGTAAAACCAGACACGACACATGAGGAGAGAATTTACAAAATAAAACAGGAAACAGATTAAACATGAATGAATAACATGAAGCAAGGAACACAAACAGGAAATTCCAAAACAAAGTCCAAAGGATAACAGAATATAAACAAAAACCCAGGATCATGACAATAGGCTGTGTCGGAAATCACTTCCTTTATTCACTACTTGCAGATTTCAATTTCGGACATCAATTAATCATTGTCATTTTGCCTTTTCATTGACAGATGCAGAAGATTTATGATTCATTCATGATGTAGAGCCACACTAGTAACTAGTAATATTTGCATTTCTTTTCTTTGGGGCTGGCAGAAAGTAGTGTATGTGCAGTGGACCTTTTTCACTCAACTGTGAGGAACTGGAATTTCACACAGCACTCAAATGGATAATTATAGTGCAATATATAGTGAACAAGGAGTGATTTTAGACATACTTTAGATTAAGTATCACTAAAGAGTCAGTCCTAGTAGAGACCGAACACAGCTTGAATGTTTTGTGTCCAACAAACCTGCTGTCGTGAAGCACTAATCATATGTTTTACTTATTATTTATGTGTGTAATGCACACAACACTGAATAATACATCAGGTTTTCAATTAACTCCAATGGAAACCCATCCATTGAAATATTTGACGAGCAACTTCAGAGCAACTGACGTAGTATAAAGAGCTAGAAAGTCTGCATAGATGGATGGGTCAAACAAAACCAGACTTTCACCCAGGAGACTACAGTTTGTGTCCTGTTTGAAACCAAAAGTCACAGTTGTTCAGACGTAACGTTACATATTTTAAGTATGGCCGTCGCACACTGATGCTACTTACGTAACAAACATAACATACTTACTGTAACCTAAAACATGATCTTTTTTCTAAACCTCACCACATTGTTTTGTTGCCTCAACCCAACCACGACCATTTCACAACCTTAATCACGTGTTACAATGTATTTCAACTGTGTGACACATGGATACACTAAAGGGTGCCCTGCATGTCACTATGAGACACACAGAGCATTGGTATTTGATGACCCGGGAATGAGAACGAGTAGTAAACACGCACCACCCACGCACTTTATGAGGTCTTGTTGAATTCCTGCACTGACACTGAACATTAGGCTTAAATCTCTAATGTGGAATACCGTAGTTGTATATGAACATGATTCATGGGAGGCGGCCACACACACACACACCCACACACACACACACAGAGCCTTGGAAGAGATCAGAGAGAAGTTTGACTCACTGAATAATCTCTTCTATGGTAAGTTATGGTGCCATCAGAGCATGAAACACATGGCTGTAGCCCAGAGGCTGGAGAGGCCTCAGTGATGCAGTAACAGTGCCAGAGAGCAGGGACAGCTAACAGGGACACAGAGGCTGGTCTAGAAGGGAACACACTGTACATGCTGAGTGGGACTAAATGCTACATTACACAACTATTTGTTGCCCTGTGGATTTAGATCAAATAAAACATGCGGTTAAATTGCCTCTCCTATTTATATATTCTGTACAGACACTGTTTACTTACATACATACTAGAGATAGCTTCAGTTACAGGCTGAACAGCCTTCAAACAGTTACAGTACTATTGTCTCAGTAACATAACTGTGTGGTACACTGTACTGTTAGAGCAGTGTTTTCAGAACCAAGTATGGTCTTAGTGTTAGTCATTATTTATAAGTGAGGAGATCATTTGTTTCTCTGTGAGTACAGTGTACACAGTGAGTATAGATGATGGATTAAGAACAGGTGAAAAGCTTTTAAATTCCATGCAAACACTTTAACACTCAGCGCTGTTCAATAGGTAAACCATCCAAAAACGTTGCAGATAGTAATAACAGATGTGCTCTTGAATTAAATGTATTGTTAATCACAGTAGTTTGCAGCAAACAAGGGCAGCCTTCCCTGGCTTAAACACTCATGATTAACAAATATGCAAGATGTGTCTCATAATTCAGAGTCACGCAGGAGATGAATGGCTCCATTTGAGGAGATAAAGGCAAAAACACAATATTCTGAACACCCCCCCTGAGGCTTGTAGTCATGCAAACTGTTTGTGTAATAGTGAGACAGAGACAGAAAGAGACTAAATGTTGAGGGCAGCAGAGGGAAAGATTAGATTGGTGGAAAGGTGGTGTTGTTTTTGTTTGTTTGTTTGTTTAAGTCAAGATAAGTATGTCTAAATACACACTTTGGTGTTGGTTTCAGAAACCTTGAGATTTTTCTAATATTAAAAAAAAACTTAAAAGCTTATGTAGCAGGTTTACTCTGGAGAATGTGCATATAAGCTGTTAGTCTGGCAAAAAACCCTACAACAAATGAAAGTAAAAGCTACCCTAGATGCAGACAATTTCAAGGATGACACTAAGGGTTGCCACTTGCTCTCATCTTCCATTACTGAGAATTAATCCAGCACAAACCACAGTGTTCATCTTCACTGCTGAGAGACCTCAGCGGGTAATGACAGAGACATGTGGGGATGTTGCCAAGTTGATGACATTTTTTAGTTCAGACAGCTGTTGGATGATAATCATATATCCTGTGATACGAATAACTAATTAACTCTGTTTTCCATGTAAATATCACACCCTGAATATGAAACAGGAAAAAAGTACATGTATACTGTGGCACACATGCATACACCCACACATATTTGCATTTTTGTTATTTAAGACCATAGCGTATAGCACCATGAATTGTGCACCACTTGTAACCACTCTCTGCTTGTGTCAAGGTCCAGATCACAAGTTCACAAGATGATATTATAGTTCAAACTCGCCCACAAAGTTTTGTCGCTGAGTACAATTTACCCCTTTTTGTGTCTGATTGCAATTATCCATGTGGGAAAGAACACAATAGGCAGAAAAATAGCAGAGGGAAGAAGAAAGTGGAATTTTTCCTGACCGATGAGGTGCACAGGCATTCTGCAGAACTTCAGACAAGGAATTTGATCACTGGAAAGTCTGGGAGTGACACCCCTTATAAATTACATCAGTTAACACCAGCTCTCAGAAGACACTAATACTTTCCCTGTAACTGTGTGTGGCCATTAGCGCTGATTGGACTGTTCTTGCAATGAGGTTGATTTGCATAGAAAGTAGCCAATTTATATACGTATAAATGGCACTGGAGCATCAAGACACTATCTGCTTGGCCGTGTAGTGCGGGGTGCATTTTTTGTGTCTTATTTGTGCAGGTTTAGAGGCCGCAAAACCTGACAAGGGCCGACTAGTGCCTACATTCCATGGCCAAGCTAGGGCGACACTCAGCGACGGCCTGACATTGACCAACAGCCAACCATCAGCTCGGTGTATCAGTGCTCCAGTCATGACCAAAACCCAAGTCTTTCCCTTAAAATTTGGTTTACTGTATAGTCACCAGCTTTTTCTCTTCAAAAGTGGAGCAGACTTTTACCCACCACATGATCACAAATAGACAGACACACTTAAATGCAAACATTTATTTGACCTTGGGGGACTCAATTGACTTTCTTTTTGGGATGACAAACACATTTGATCTTTGTGGATCTATTTATTGATTTTCTTTGAGTCATGGGGTATGTTGAGTTTAACAAAACCAGGACTCTTTTTGTACCCTATGACGTAGACATTGAGTCATCTTCCCAGAAAGTATCAATGATCCAAGGTTTGGAACTGGCAGAGGGTTTATGTGCTCTGTTGCTTGATTTCATAATTTGTATACAAGTGTGCAATTTTAGATTTAATTCACAACCAGTTTAGCTCTACGCTTAAAGGCAGAAGAAACATGGAGAAATGAAAAACATTAATGGATCAGCGTAACACGGTACTATGGAGCGCCGTCTACAATGGAAGGTTCTTAGTAACGGAGGTCAAATGAAATTGGGATGTCAGACCGAATTGGAATTACATTGTATGGGGTGATTCATGTTCTATTTTCTGTGGGATTTGCAAAAAGGAACGGAGCTCAATCCTAATAGGAAACATTATCATATGTAATACAAATTTACATCTGAGTCCTTTTAGAAAATTGCCTTTCTGTGCTGCACTGGCATATTCAATCAAGTCATATGACTTTATGAAAAGCCAAGTTGTGAAAATGGATGAAGCAAAGCAACCTTGTGCTTGGTTCAGTATGACTGGAGCAATATTTAAACACATAATTAGTTTTTTATGCTGCTGAGGATTTATGGAGAGAATTCTATTTGATGAAGAGTTAGAGGGTGAATAAGAAAGCGCGTTTGAAAAAAAATGAATGTGAGGGGTGATGACAGTGTTGAAAATTGTGTTAATTATGTCCTAATTTTAGCATCGCAATAAAACAAGTACACAAATGTATGACCCCAAATTGTGTTATCTGAATCTCCGTTGCTCGCAGAGAGATTGCCCACACTCATATAGCAGCTGACAGAGAGCGTAAAACAGCTGAGCATCAGTTTTAAATTAATTTTGAATGGTTGGTTTCATTTTGTAAACACTGGAGTAAAGTGGTTTAAGAGTTATGATCGGGCCAGAGACAGATAGCTTATTTAACACGTGTATCCACTGGAGACCAAACACAGTTTATCAATTGCTCTGGGTCTTTGATAGTATAACACACACACACACACACACACACTACAGAGTACAGAGTATATGCAAGCCTTACCTTTTTGTCCTTTAATAACCCTGTGTGCTGTTGGCATCAGAATAAATGTTGGTATTGTAAGTTTCAGCAAAGCAAAACATTACATTTGTACGTTATTATGTGGCATGTAAGTTGAAGCTTTAGGTTTCTTTTTTCAAAAGATCTTTTCGTTAGGGCTTTTTGCCTTTATTATACCGCAGCTGGAGAGCCACAGGAAAATGTGGGTGGTGGTGGGGGTGCAAAGGACCCAGATGGGGGGAATACTCTACTGGGTGAGCTAGAGGTCACCCTAGATGATGTTATGTTTCCATAACACTGTGGTTAATGTGTGGTTGGGTTTAGGCACAAAACCCACTTGGTTATGAAAAAGGAAAGATCATGTTCTGGCTTAAAATAACTGCTGTTTGTGGCACTATAGGGAATGCAGTGATGTCTCTGTAAAAATACTATAGGCACTATCCTGGCAGGAGATGCAGCAATATCTCCGTACTAAACAACTGCTTTTCCTGCATCTGTCCCAGCAGGAAATGCTGTGATGTCTCTGTAAAAAAGAACCACATTTGTGGCACTATCCTGGTGGAAACAGCCCCAAGTCGCCATGTTTGGTGGCTAAAAAGTCTGTCTGGTGGTACTGAACAGTGTCCTGTGGTGGTGTGCAGCTTGGCAGGCATCTTGCCGAGATGTCACGCCTACATCCCTTTAGAAGTGACTGTATGATACACATGAAACATACAAATGTAACCTATTCGTTATTTGCAGAAAAGTACAATACTGTCATTTGCCTCTGGCAACTGGGCTGCTGTTGGAGGACACGTGTATCAAACATGTGCACCAACTTTATTGTTGACATTGAAAACTTTGTGTTTTTATGTGTGGAAATCCTTTCTCTTACCTTTTTCTGATGTAGTTATGAGGGCGTTTCTGACTTTCCCTTTTTGAGACACGCGTTTGCTCTCAGCTTGTGGGAAACTGGAGGAGGAGGAGGTAGAGGAAAAGAAGAAAGACAGAGATGCGGTCCACAGCAGCAGAGAGGTGTTTCTTTGATGGCTGGCGGAGGCAGGAAATCACAAGATTTAATGTTCGATGTTAAACTGAGCAACTCTCACATGGCACACTTCAGACAGAACAGTGGGAGGTGGGTGAGGTAAAACAATGCTGCATACTGCCGATGATTTCTCTGCATAGATGTATTATACTGGGTGCTGCTTTCACATGTAACATTCCCACGTATAAATGAATACATTTATAATGCCAAAACATGTGACAATTCTAGGGACAAAATCATTTCCATGACAAAAACACATCTGGCACTTTGGAACTAAATAGTTGGACAAAGTGTTTTTGAGAGTTTCGGGCTTATTGAAAGCTGCAGTAATCACTATTTTTAAACTAACAATGGATCAGATGACTATGTCTAATGTAAAAGGGGTCACTGAACACACCTTACTCTACATTTCTCCTCGGCTCTGCAAAGTGTTTTATTGCCTTATAGCTCGTTGTATAGTTGTTGTTTTTTCAGACAGAGATATGGGGCCTGAGACTGCCTACTCCTTTGTGTCGGTATGTATTATCTCAGATATCCAGAAACGCAACTTCAAATGACAGCTATTGTTGATATGTGTGTGCTGGAGGTGTGATGAGGCAATCGCTGGCTAACATATTTACTGTAAAAAAAAAAAAAAAAAAGTACTGGGTGATTATATGTCAGTGTTGTGTTTACTGTTTGCTCTGCTGCCTCCAAGTGGCCAGAAAAATCATTCAGTGCAGTTTTTTAAAGCCTGTTGTAGTTAGCCTACACACTTCTAACTTGGATGGCTGCTGTAAAAGGTTATAAATGGGATAATTATTCCAATGTTAAAAAGGACACACACGTTTTTATCACTCCCAGGGAGTCAATATATGGCGCTTGGGCAGCATCCAAGCAGCACTATTTAGCATCTGAGTGATACAGTGTGCTTCCTGCAAACTTCAATGTGAACCCATCCATGTCATTATTAGATGCTCAGAGCAATGGACAACATTTGAGGAGCACAAAAGTCCACTTAGGGTGAGTGGATGGGTCCAGCAAGCACAGCAACTTTGACCCAGGAGATTGGTGTTCTGAATGAACAAACAACAGCATCATTTGTGGAGTTTCTCCCTCTCAGACCAACCACTGTTTTTCCAGCTGTGTTTCTGACACTCAAAGTCAGGTGTTTTTTTTAGTGCCGACCCCTTCTTCGTCAAGATACAACAAGAGATACAATAAGGCTGCCCCTGGTATCATTACAGTAACGCCCAAGCTGCAAAGTATGATGAGTAGTAATAAGATCACATTGCACAATATCATCCAGCTTTGAACTGCAAGAAAAAACACTGCAAATGGCACCAAGGCCATGTATAGTTTAGATATCTGAGCTCCTTGTTTCCTTTTTCCTGGAGGAATCTGCGTTCAACAGCTCGTCTTAACCAATTAAGTCCACTTCTCTTTGACATTAAAATGTGTTGATACAGTGGCACGCCTCTGCCCTGTCTTGTTTCAACACTTAACTTAAAACAAGATAAGGTGTGTTGTCATTCTCAAAGACTCAGAATATGACTTGTTGAGATCTGTTTTGTGTGTGTGCTCTCCTCAAGTAGCTCTGTCTAACTGTCAGCCTGTCTAACTCTATCTACTGCTCTATTCATGGTGTCGTTATGTTTTCTTGGGTCATCAAATATTCAGAAACCCTGATTTGGACCTTTCTGACGTGTGAGTTCTTGTCTAGGGATCAAATACAAGTTTGTGCTCATGCCCCAGGGTCCCACAGGCAGACCCATACATCATCCCGACATCTCAGGTTGCTTGTTTTCTCTGCCTAACTCTGTGTCATTCTTCATCTATTTCTGTGTATCCAACAACATCGAGAGGATGGTGGGACAAATCAGCTGTTCTCCCTTAACACCACAGTCCAATACCTAACTCTTAAGTTGGGTCAGCAGGGAAATTCTTCAATAACATATTCCTGCAGTACATGTACAGGATATAGTGGCAGGATGTTTTTTGTATGGTTCAGCATTATTGCTATCAAGCCAGACAGGACCATGGAACTAACGAGAAAGAGGCTGCATGTCTCTCAATAATTCATGAAAGGTTTGAGACCCCACAGTGCTACGCCAACGTGTCTCACAATTCATCCTGTCGCTGAACAGATTCAAACTGTGGACTAAGTAAAATTTTTAATGACACCTTAACTGCATGTATATATTACTGCAGCTTTAATGCAGTTTCAGCCATAATTTCTAGTAAAAATGATAACATTGTAATAAACCACATTACTCACTGAGGTCTGGGAATGTGACATTACTGGAAAAAAAAGTCTGACATTGCATAAAACATGAGCAGTCAGACAATCGTGTAGATTTTAAACCAACTTCTGGTTAGATCATTTTGTTCTGAAGAGGACACAAAGGACCACAAACTGACCAGCCTCAGAGATATGCGTGCACCGTGTTAACAACCCAACCATTTAGCCATAATGTGGTGAAATAACATGGCTAAATGGTTGGCTTGTTTAAAACCTTTCCGACTGGTTGTTTGTGTAAGGATTGTTATAATATCTAAAAAA
Organism: Epinephelus moara; assembly: GCF_006386435.1. Taxonomy (NCBI): domain Eukaryota; kingdom Metazoa; phylum Chordata; class Actinopteri; order Perciformes; family Serranidae; genus Epinephelus; species Epinephelus moara. The sequence goes on along the minus strand of NC_065510.1, from coordinate 9,676,909 downwards.
AAAAAATCGCCCAAGTTGAAATAAACCAGAAATAGGTTTTAAATTATCAACATTTTGGGAAACACTGACACAACTCTTAAGTCTGTGCATTAGCTATGGAGCCATAATTAGCTTAGCATAATGACTGGAATCAAGGGAAAAAGGCTCGCCTTGCTGGTAGGGGTGGGCTGATCGATATCAAAATATCAATATTCTCAAAACTATGTCTTCATTTTGAATTGGATTGATACCAAAAAAGGGATTAGTTTCTTTCTTCTGTGTTTGTATTTCAGGAGTAAAACTGTCTGTGCAAACAATGTTTTGTCATCTTGAACACATCTAGCACACATACTCTTTGCCTCTCCACTGCTTTTGTGTTGTCTGCACTCAAACAGCTTACTCCAGACCCAGCAGAGTCTTTTAGTTTCACTGTCATGCAATGTCAGCAGTAGGAGAAAAGAAAGTCCACCTCCCAGTCCATCTGTGTATTGCTGGGGGCTGACATGGACCCTCAATTGTACTATGAATAGAACCGCCTGCACTTCCGTGTGACTGTACTGGTCTGCAGACGTCAATGCAGAAAGTATGTCGGAGCCTGATGAGTTTAATCTGACACATAACAGCAGAGATGGCTTGATGAAAAAGGAAAAAGCATGAGATAGAGAATTTGGAGCTGCAACCGAAAAGTGAAAAGAAGGGAGGAGGGAAAACGCCCCAGCATCCAGACCTCTGACACATGGACAGAGTTCACTGGTAGAGTCTTTTCAGAGAGGCTCTGGCGAGGAATATCCAGGTACAAAGCAGTGAAAGGAATATTTTAGTCAAATCAGGTCTAAAGCATCAGTTAATGTTACATTTTCAAACTGTTATTAGTCATCATTAGCTGTTACTTACACAGACTGATTATTCAGCTCATAAATCATGATACACTGCTTTACCCTACATAAAGAATGTTGCCACTTTTAATAAAAAAAAGCATTGTATCCATGCATAGCATTGTATTGATTCCAATGTTTTTGTATTGCATCAGAACCAAATTTTGTGCTATCTCCCACCCTTGCTAGCTAGCCTGCCAGCAGAGATGTCATGGGTGGGGTTAGGCACCCCATATCATATTTCATTGGATATGATTTCCTAAATGTATGTCACAACTTCAAAATTAGTCGTCAAAAAAATATTAACATCACATAAGAGAGGGATTTTCCTCTAACAATTCTCAAAAATATTTTATTGTCTTACATATATTTGGCATATAACAAGAGATAACTGAACCCATAACACGTGGAAACAGAATTGTAAAGTGGGAAAGGTGTTTCTTATTTCACTGGGTCTTTAAGATATGAACATGAGGAGTGATCTTCTCATCTAAAACTAATTTCCCAAAATGCAGAACTCTGCCTTTAATATATGGAAATCAGCAGGTGAAAAAAGGGGGAGGCAGAGGGAAAAAATGTGTAAAAATGCAAAAACAACAGACAGATTTTCTTGCAATCATAAATATAATACTTAAATAAATGGGCCACAAAATCATATACGGTTAAAATGAAAATACGCTGTGCTCAAATTCACTGAAACCTTGATTAAAGATAAGCATACAGCAACTGCGTAGCAAACATCAACATGCTCCATAGTCACCCACGCCACTCATTTATTAAAGTGCTCTCTCACTAGGCTCCATATCACTGATATCAAAATGTCATTTCAGGGAAGTCATGTGATCTACGCTATCACACAAAGGTTACACACTAAGACGATTGGTATGACATTTCTTCCTGACTGTTGTCTTCGCTGATGACTCAGTGTAGTGGCACAAGCCGAGAGCACTGTGACATCATAATGGATTTTTAATGACCCACTCATTCGTCTTGTTGAAGACCCCTCGCAAAGAGCTCTACAGAGAACAGGAGTGGGTGGCAAGAGATATGTTTTTATAACAACGCACCGATCACTCATCGAGTACTATCAACTCTTCCTGTTTTATACTTCAGAAACAAGTGTTGCACTCAGTCTGCCAGTAGAGCAATGAAATGAAAAGCAGCATTCACTAGTGTCTCCGCTACACAGTTTAAGCTTCAGTCATCTCCTCCACTGAGATTTACCCGATGCACTTTAAGTTCGTGTAGGCAGTTTATTTTAGAAGCATTTTTCGTCAATATTTTGGAAATACTCTTTACATCCTGATAACAATCAATAAACAAAATGCTCTGGAAAAAAAAGGAAAAAATAAATCAGTATCTGTGGCTGTCACATGCCCTCTACAAGCCCGTCCAATGATTTTATTCAAGCTGCATGAAATAAAAGGTTAGCTTCTGTCAGTCAGAGGAAGGGGGTACTTATTTGTACTTCTACAAGTGTTGTGTCCATGTCTCTTTGGTGAAAGCATGATTCAGTTGTGGAGAATCCTGCAGAGAGAGCTACTATTCCAGTACTGGCAACAACTGCCTACAAGACAGATTTATCAAAAAATAATCTAATAAAGAGTCTGACAATAAACAAAATAAAACACGTCAATATCGTCAAAGCATTTCAGAGATGGAGAGAAAATGTTGCTAATAGTTTAGCCCATCTGCTAACCGGAGCCAAAGGCTCACAACTGCGGCGTTATGTTTGCGTTTATGTATCTGACATTAGCAAAATCCTCATATCATAGTCTGTCCTCTGACTCCCTCCCTGGCAATGCAGACCACCCTGCTGGTAATAGAGCAGGCAGAAGCTCTGGAAACTGACCCCCAGTAAGTAGCCATAGTAATACGTATCCTGCCAGCGCAAACCCCAGCTCCGGGAGATCAGACAGCCCAGATTCCCAGATCAGGTGACAGGTTAGACCTGCTGCTGCTGCTGGCCACCAACAAGTTGTGACATCCCATGGGGGGTTGGCGCTAGCCGAATTGGAGCCCACCAACTACAGGTCCACCTCCCAAGCTGCTGCCTGTCCTCCTCCCAGGGAAGCAGTCCATAACAGTGGAGAGCAGGCAAAGGAGCAGTGGGGTGGCTGACGTTGCTAAGTCTTGTCTTATTTGTGAGACAGAAGGAGAGAACAGGACATGGGGGCTGAGTGAATGTGCTGTGGGCAACTTTACAATAAAATAAGATTAAATAAATCAATGTATGGGAGACACTGGGCCACTGTATGAAGTGTGTGCTATGCCAGGGGTTGTCTGGTCAGAGAGGCATGTACCAGAGAGGGGATAGCTGCAGGAAGAGGGTGTATTTTTAAAATTCTGCTTTGCCTTTCCCAGAATACTGCCTACCCTAGAGATAAACAGCCTAACGTCTGATTTCCCAAAAGCACAGCCAGTCTGCTTATCAGAACAAGAATTTTGTTAATGCTACATATTTAACTTTAAATTCCGAGCACAGCAGACAGTGTAATAGTTGATAAACTGTTATATGAACCTGTTTGTGGACATTTGAAGATCCAGTTACATAAACTCCCGATAAATCAAATGCATTTATGAATCTTTAAAATCAGAGCACCAGTTTCTAATGGCAGTGTGTATATGCTAATACGACAAACACCGCGTATGTGTAATTGTGTGTGTGTGTGCATGTGTGTGGTTGGAGTAAGCATATTAGAGAAAAAAATATTTCCTATTAACACAGGCTGGGTGAATCATTATTCTTTGATAGTTGCCACAGCTAACCCCCAGGATACTGCAGAGGCCTCAGATACTGGTCTGTTCAAGGGTGTTATTATACACGTGTGTGTGTGTGTGTGTGTGTGTGTCTGACAGAAAGAGGGGGGGAGAGAGCGATTGAAAGAGGTTGTATGGTGACAGAAACACTACAGTCTCAATGAGTCACATCTGAAAGTCTCTGCATCTTTCTGACAGCTTAACTTGAAGATTTGTGTGTGTGTGCATGCAGACAATGAGAAGTGTCGTGTGTGTTTGTGTGTGTGTGTGTGTGTGTGTGTGTGTGTGTGTGTGTGTGAGAGATGCATTAAGTGGAGGGAGTAAAGTAAGGAAGAGAGAAAGAGTCTGATTGAGTCATACCTTTAACCTGCAGTCCAGAACATTTTTGTGACAACTTCAGTGGCAGAGGAGAAGGAGGAGTGTGTACATCTGTGTGTGTGTGTGTGTGTGTGTGTGTGTGTGCGTGCGTATGTGTGTGTGCAGATGGCGCACGAGTGCATAGGTACGCAGCATCCACGAGTGCACACAGTGAGTCGCACTGAGTCAGATCTCGGTCTCTTCATCAGAATATTTTTGTGACAGCTTCAGTAGAAAAGAGGCAGAGAGGTAGAGTGGAAATGACAGACTGGGTTTTACTTAATGCCAACTCCTGTCCCTCCGGTTTGTGTGCGTGGGTGTGGGTGGGTGCGTGCATGTAGGTACTGTGTATGTGCTTGTGTCTTGTCTTCGTTCTTCACTGAAAGGTCCTTTAGCTGTCGTCAGACAACAAACAAAATGTTCGACAAACAAAATGTCAGTTCAGCTCTAGATGTGTTGGGGCAAACAACAGAGCTGATGTTACATGACTCTGAAGTGATGACTTTCACTATTAATAACTTCTATACTGCACCAGCTCTTCAGATCAAAAGTATCTTCTACAACTGGCACTTGTATTAATCACATAGTTGAAACATAAATCTGTTTACACACTTACAGTGGCCCTTTTTACACAGAGATAATGCAGTAGGGCTTTGCTTTGCTTTTTTACACAGAACCAAACAAGGCATGCATAATGCCACCCCAGTGTGTGATATTAGATAGCATGCCGGCTTTCCTGAAGCAAAAGAGGTGTGACGGGCATAATGTGTAGCACAATTGCGTCGGCCTCTAGTGTGACAAATAATATAGGCGTTGGAAGCACTTTCTAAACAGTATCATTTATCGTCCCTGTTATATGGTGGTTGATCTTGCCCTCTGCTCGGAGGCAAAGTAGCTCCTGGACCTCACTGTATCACCCAATTTGCGGAGATTGTTTTTTTCCTGCTGCTGTCCTCCCTCTTTAAATTAGATGCTAACTGCTGCTGCTGTTTTTTAAAATCTCCCAGCAGTGGGTCACACATCATAAAAACGTCACACCTGTCCCATCCATGGTCCCATCCTGCTGGCTGTTGCTGTTACCTAGATGTCGATTTGGTGCTGGTTCTACCTCTGCTACCAGCTTAAAGGCAAGACAACGCTGTCCTCCCATCTCATGACTGTACCTTTTAAACAGAACAGTGAGGCACGAAAAACAGTGTCACACTCCCGCCTCTAACAAGCAGTGTAAAAGGCATCATGCACTTAATCAATTCAATCCTGTTGCGGGTCGCAGTGGGGGCTGGAGCCTATTCCAGCTGACGCTGGACCCTGGACAGGTCGCCAGACTATCGCAGGGCTGACACATAAAGACAGACAACCAGCCACGCTTACATTCACCAGTCAACCTAACCTGTATGTCTTTGGATTGTGGGAGGAAGCTGGAGTACCCAGAGACAGCCCACACTGACATGGGGAGCAGGGTTTGAATCTCCCACGCCGGGTTCGAACCATGAACCCTCTTGCTGTGAGGTGACAATGCTAACCACTTCATCACCATGCCGCACTCACCTCCCATTTGATGGGGGAAAAAAAGCTGGTCCCCAAAAGGTAAGGCAATGTTTTAGGGTTAATACCCTTTTTTGGTAACGGGTTTAGGGTTATTATTTTAACCCTTACATGACAGCTTCTGTCTAAACAGCTTCATAATCATGCAACCCTTTTGAGTTGGGTGCTTGCAAGTCAATAACACAGGAATCGTTGCCTTATCAACTATTTTCCTCATATGAGGTGAGGCAGCATAACACATATGGTCAATGTTATTGTTCGTCTCCAGGGCATTATTGTAATTAGGTACAATTACTTCCCTGAGGGACAAAAACAATCTTTTGTGTGCATGTGTGTATGTGTGACAGTCTTCCCCTCCCTCCTCCTCATGCCCCTCATGCCTCTAAGCATGGACTGGTGTAGTAACGCAGCTAACAACATGCCATCTTCTCTCTCTCTAACCATTTCTCTCAGTGTGTGCCTCAGCCCCCTCCCCTCCCCCTTCCTGTGGCCCCAGCATGTGCCGGGCAGTGGGCCCGGCAGGATCTTCCTTGCTTTTCCATATCGTTGATAATCGACCGGCTTAGGGAACGAAGGAGTGGAATGGCAGAGCAAATGCTACCCTGCCACTGCAGCTGCTCCTGGCTGCCACGGCAACTGGGGCAGAAAATCAGACTTATCGCTTTTGTCATAATCAGCAACGGATCGCGGTTTCCAATCTCTCCGACCCTCTGTGTCTCTGTGCCTGCTTTCTGTCTCTTCTGCCTCTTCTCCTGTGCTCTGATTCTTATTTCATTATTTTCTTTCTCAGGTACGATTTTTCACTCGTGTCTCCTTTTTCTCCTCTCTCGCTCTCAAGCCTCTTAAGCATCTGAGCTATGCTGTTTGTTTGTATACATGTGCCCGTGTGTGTGCATGTGCAAACATACGTGCACCAGCTCTTTCAGAGAGCTCTTCACCCTCAACCTTCCATTAGCACTACAGAACTTTGTAAGCGCTTTCTCTCGGGAGTCAGTGCAGCATGAAGCACCAGTGGTGGCTGCATGTTTGAGAGCATGTTTTCATACTCTTTCACATCTAACCCGTGCAGTCCCTACAGTCTAGCTGCACAATCTGAATATAAAAAACTATTCTCCTTGCCTCGCTCTTGACCTGCATTAAAACACCCAACCTGCACACAAGCATACTGATTATGGTTGGGTTTGTTTTGGATCCAAATTCCTCTCTTTGAAATCCACAACTCATTCTTAATTAGGCTGTGGTTGTCTTTTCCTCTGTTGTCCATCTCCCACCCTTTCTCTGCCTCTCACTCTTTGTTTCTGTCTAAGACGACTAGACTGAGAAGAGGATTAATTCTCCCGGGCACTGTTCCATGCTAGAGAAGCTGGTCACTCAGCCATACTGGTTCACTGCTGGTGGGTGATGCTTTGCACCAGCCGTTCATTGTCACCCTCTGTTCAAGTGGATGCTCGGAAGCCTGTTTTATTACGTTGTGGAAACAGAGGACTCTCAAGGTGAAAAGAGAAGAAACCTCCCAATGAAGTAACAGTTTCATATAATCTAAATAAAGTGTTGGTATAAGAAGGAGGGACAGTGGGAGGGGAGGGAGGAAGGATAATAACGTGACATAACATCGCCATGACAAATGACAGCAGCTGAAGTCCCAGGTATTAGCTCTTGCAGTGGGGATTCGTAGTCTGAATCATGTCAGCTTTCTCTAAATCTTCTTGTGTGAAATTTAGCTGCTTATATGCTTTTACCGCAATGCATAGATCCAGTCTCAGAGTTATCACGCTAATGCACCATAACACAGTTCAACACACTCTTATATCCTTTTCTATTCTGTCTTAATGTGGAGGTTTAAATGACCACATTCATTCTCCAGTACCTGACCTCAAAGGGGTAGTCCATCTATTTAGTATATCACTTCCATACAGGACAAAGAATAAAGGACTTGCAAATGACCTATTATTAAAAATGCAATCTCAGCAGAGCCTGATATATCCTGTATTTTACTCCCTATTCGGGATAAAACTCCAGAAACCCTGGAGCCTACATTTCCCATGATGCAACTTGACAGCATCTTTTATTAGACCCTCTCTGTTTGACACCTCCAGTTTGTAATACAAGGCTGTCTGTTTTAAATGTCAAGTCTCCAAGCCCAAACTGAGATAATCCCAATGACATCATCAAGTTAGTTTCCTTTGAGTGCTCTTTTCACCATGGCCTGGATAAAAATAATGAATGTAGCTACCATGATGTCACCCATTGGCTTGTGGATTCCCATTTTAAAGCCTTGTGTTTGACATTTTGTCAGTTGCCATCCTGGATCTTTGAAGCCAGAAGTAACATGTTTGGATGAGAGGAAAGAGCTGTGGAGGTGCAAGAGGTGAAATTAGCAAAAGAGACCAAAACCATTTTTGTACCAGGCTGTAAACATGCTTATTTCTGCTTTAAAGTTGGGCATTTTAACCTGGGATTTATGGAGATTTACTTGCTTCTGGAGCCAGCCTCAAGTGGCCATTCGAGGAATTGCACTTTTTTTTTTTTAGCACTTCTGCATTGGCTTCATTTTTCAGCCCCGATGGTTGACACTTTTTTCAATACCTTTTTGCTCTGACCTCGTCACATATCAGCTTTTGGTCATGGACAGTCTCTTTCAAAATATACACACTACATCAGTACAACACCGCAAATTAACATTTGTTTTTCCTTCAACAACACACACATGGTTGGGTTTAGGAAAAAATAATGGGGTGTGGCTTTACAATCTTATGGGAAGTGAACATCTGCCACCCGGGTAAAAGCCGTGGTTGTTGGACCCACCCGTCTGCCCCACTCAGAATTCGGCCACCTTAACTTTCATTGTTGTCCTGCTGAATTCTTTTCACTATATTACTGATTTGTTCTGATCCGCCATTTTGAAATTGCCTTTTTTTTTGTGTCCTACAGTTGTGTCTCACTTAAGCAATGCTTCACTGACCCCATGATTTCCAGGGGTACTTCTCTGTTTTGCCATGTCCGTAACATGGCAAATTCAGATGCAGAGTAAACAGAGAGAAGGCTCCCTTCGTATTTGTATATATATCTAACATTAAGCAAAAATGAGCCTTTAACTGAGCTTACTAAGTAAAATCTGCAGAGTCCCCCTTTAATTTCCAGTAATCCAAATTCTAAAGTTTAAATGGCCTCTTTTTGCTTACTCTGAGGGGTTAAAACTGAAGTTTGTTCTTGTAAGGATAGATGTACAGGAACACATACACATGTGTACACAGCCACAGGCAAATGCTCCTATTTCGGCCGTGGTTTACCTTTCTGTTTGGATTGAAAAGGTCACTGAACACACACACTGGAGCATGACTGTTAAACAGTAGTGGGAACAACGGCTGTTTGATAAAGAGCACAGACACATTCGCTGTTAGTTTTTCTGTGTGTGTGTGTGTGTGTGTGTGTGGGCAGCCAGGTGTGCATGCCTTTATGTTGCTGCATTGGTCTGTTAAGGTTAAGGCCGAAAGGGCAGCTGCAAGTCTACTGTGACTGAGTAACATAACAACAACCAACAACATACAACATTCTTACACAAAGCAAGGCACTGCAATAAGAGACAAATACAGTAATTCTGGGAAATCACACAGATGTGATAATAGGATCCCATGGTGCTTTCTGCTACACTCAATTACTCTTTTCCTCCTCAAAAGGGAAAGAAAGGCGAGATAAAATGTAGATGAGGGTAAACACATTAGAAAGCTATTATGAAGCGGCAGAAAGAAAGAAAGAAAGAAAGAAAGAAAGAAAGAAAGACTTTTGTCCTCTGTTCCAAAATACTGCAAAGTTCTGACAATTCTGTCAAAAAATGGGGCTTTTCACATTTCTTTTATAATTAAAGCACAGATTGCTCTCCCAACCTCCCCTCAGCTCTGACGACCTGAATGTGAACTCATTTTCTTAATTAACATGGATTGAGACTAATTACTGAAGTAGTCTGCAATTTAAAGACCATCCAGAGTCTACATTTACCTCAAGCGTTGGATAACAAGACTGAAGCACTCGCTGACAGTTTGTGTGCTCTGACACAGAAGTTTGTTTGGGTGTTAGATAAGCAGGGAGGCTGTGCCTACTTGATACGTGTATGTGTGTGTTTGTTCCCCGTATGTGTGTGTGAGACAGGCTGGGTTCCCCCGTGGGCAAGTCTTGGCAATGAGCAAAGCAAGCGATCAGGTGCCTGAGCATTTAATGAGATACACAAAGCCAACAAAAGCAGCCCAGTGCCATGTGACCTGCATGTGTGCAGCAGAGAGGCATGTGTCCATGGTGATGATGAATGAACCGTCCAATCATTTGTTTGCGTGTTTGTGCATTTCTGTGCGTGGGTGCAGAATGATTCACCTTGCAGTTCCTCTTCCAGCTGCTGTTAGCTCAAAATTAATTACAAGACAGAGAGAGAGCAAGAGTCCATCTCCTTCACTGGCCCGCCACGAGATCTTTACGAGTCAACTAACTGCTTATTTGATTGCCTGAATAAATGACACAAAGCAAATAGAGCCGAGCTCTCTGGTCTCTGTCAGATGCTCTGGCTGTCGGACCTTTGCGCCCCCATAAATCCACTCCCATTCTTCACACTCTATCAGTCCCCTGCTTGTTGTCTTTTACACACTGACACAATGATGCATTTTATATTACATGTGAGGAAAATAAAACTGCCAAGCCCATTGTGAAGCCTAATTATATTCATGTAGGTACTGTTTTCTCTCTGTTCCACCACCATTAAGTTGTAACAGAAGTGAATTGAACCAGAGGAGATGCCCATTTCTCAATTTCCCAACAGTGTATGGAAACTCTCTGCAAGATCGATATTAGATCAGCTCATCCGCTTGGCTTGCACAGCAGATAATTAGACAGATCGTGCCACAGTAAGTGCTCACCCTCGCCACTTTACCTTTTATCAGTGAAAGGTGATAGCTTTTGGAATATCAACATGCATAAAATAAAAGCACAACCACCTCCAGTCTTGTGGGTTCACTTGTATTGGAATTAGGCTCTAATCTGGATCTATGATGCCCACATATACATTAAGGTCTCTAATCAGATTTGGTTACAGGATGTGATGTGTCAGAGTGTATTTTTCCAGTCATCTGGAATCCTTTTTCCCCACTCCAATGCACAGTGTGCTTATAGCATTAGTATGGATTCAGTTTTGCTTGAAACATTCTTTGTGCTTACGACCTCACTCTTAGTCTCCTGTGACAATAAAGAGCATGGCGTGTCTGGTATGGCATGACATGGCACGGCACGGCATGTGTACAGTAGGTTTTTCTGTGTGTAGCTGAATGAATGAAGCATCAGATTGCACTCTCTTGATGATTTACGATAATGTGCCGACTCACTGCCTATAAAACAGTGCGATGGGCTTCTGAGAGGAAACTTGCAGGTCACTGCTTCCTGAAAGATGATCTTGAGCCATTTATCATAAACTAAAGTGCTTCATAACATCTAAGAGTGTTAGCCATAAAGCTAAGTGAGCAGCCCTGAAGTTCAGCATAATCTCTTGCTCCTGATGTGAAACTTTGTGCAGAAACTTGAGTTGGACTCTTTGTGAAGTCATCTTCGTGATTGATGTCAGTCATGGTGAAAGGTAATTTTGCTATTTTTCAACCTGGACCCTATTTTTCATTGTTTTTGTGTCTAAGTGATTCATGGGAACAAGATTTTTTGATATTGGTCCAGTATTGAGAGAGCTCCAGCTGGCAGGGGGGAAAAACACCACAATGTAACCACTCAGGGCAAGTGTGCCCTGTCAATTTACGTCTATTACAAGCCTTTGTTGTTACACTAACAGGCTCTGATTGTCATTATGAGTCTGACAACTTCACACAAAGGGCTCTACAGAGAAATGAAACTTTTTTTTCCATAGCTTTTGCTTGTTTTGGTCTGTTTTGTGTCCAAGTTTTGCTAACAAGACGTCTCACAGACTTTTCAAAAGGTCAAAATAAGCTTAAAATTCAGACGTGACATTTAAAAACTTTAAGCAAAGAGTAAGATATGCTTTCTGTACTCCAACACAACAAACTATTACCGCCACTCCTGTCTCCAACTCTCACTAATATTCACAACATTTTCCTTCTGCCACCATTCATGAGATTTCAGAATAAGAGTTCTCATTGGCAAGAATTGGGCACAAAACAGACTGGAACAAGCGAAAGGTAAGGAGAAACGTTTAATTTCTCAATCATTTCATCATTTATTGGTTACATGGACTCATACAAGGTACAGCCCCAGTAAAATATGATCATGTCAGCTCTTTTGACCTGTGGCTGCTGCTTTATGATTGTCCGTGTTTCCAGACAAGCTGCAGTGCATGTTTATGGCATCCTGGATGTCTCTGCTAATCCATGGTCTTTGATTTTAGAATGATTTAACTGTGGTTATGGGTACAATTGCTTTTGTTGTTTTACAAATTAAATCCACTCCAGACTTAGTAAATTTATTGACGTCAGTGGTGACGTCAACGGTGGTGTCCTGGAACGTGTTCCAGACCCTGACTGGCTCCATCTCTCACATCACTGGGGTATATGCATTGCAGTTTGTTTACATATCTTGACCTCAAAAGGGGTCCTTACTATAGTGTTGTAGAGCACTCATAATAACAATCTGAGCCTGTCAGTGGTAATGGACTGCACTTTTGTAGCACTTTTCTACTCTTCCAACCACTCAAAGGACTTTTACACTACATGTCACAGTCACCCATTCACACACACACAGTCACACACTGGTGGCCGAGGCTATGCATGGTGCCACATGCTTTTCAGTAACCATTCACACGCACTCAAACACTGATGGAACAGCCATTGGGAGCAATTTGGAGTTCAGTATCTTGCCTAAGGAGACTTCAACATGCAGACTGGAGGATCGAGCAGTTGATCTTTCAATTGGTGGACGACCTGCTCTACCTCTGAGCCACAGCCGCCCATAACAAGCACTTTTAAAGGACTTAAAGGGGCACATCTGCCCTGAGTGGTTTCATTGTAGCCTACTGTTTGCAACACTTTCTTTTAACACTGGACCAGTTTCAAAAATTGTTCTTCCAATGAGTCACTTAGACACAAGAACATAACAAAATAGTAATCAGATTGAAAAATATCAAGGTTCCCCTTTTAAGGTATGAAGTGTGGAGCATCACTTTGTTGTTGTTGTCAGTATTCACATGTCCCTAACTTCTTTTTCTGCAGTGATGTAGAAATGAAATTAGTACACTGTGACATCCGATGTGATTGCAGGTGCAACAGAACATATTTCACACCACTTCTGACCACACCTGTCAATGATGCTGAATCAGAAGTGCAACAGACCTGAAATCTGAACTCGAGAGGATGGTATATGTATGAGCCAGCTGCATTTAAACCTTGGATTAGATTACACTATGAAAAAATACCTGCGAGTATGAGATCAATGTGTGGTTAGCCCTTTCTGCATTTTTGATTATTTTGCAGCGCCATTCATTGACCAGCATCCAGCTGCACAATATTGTACAATATTTACTTGTATCTAATATTATTTTACACCAAAGCTGATATTAACCAAAGTTATATTACGGGATTAAAAGTGAAGTTATTGATTGTTGGCATCTATCTATCTATCTATCTATCTATCTATCTATCTATCTATCATTTATTTATATCCCTTTGGATGGGTACCAGATCTGTCTCCCTCCATCCTCTGACGGGCCAGCCCTCCTCCGTCCCGCCCTCAGCCCGGCTCCGCTCCGGCAGCATCCATCTCTGCACCGGGACTCACACAAACACACGGGGAGAGGCTGCAGGGAAACAGAACTGGCGACAGAACAAAACGAAAGGAAAGGGGGGAAATATCTATCACACTTGCTGCTGCTGCTGCTGCTGCTGCCCCACATTGTGAAGGCGGTCCATGTTCTACAAAGCCACCAACAACCATCTGTCCTTCATTATTTAAACTGGACAGCACAGCGGTGATACTCCGGAGGTCCCACTCGGCTGCTGGAAGTGATGCACCCTGCAGGACTGAGAGAACAGTAAAATGATTTGATCTTCGCTGTGGATACATCCAATCGGTGCTGCTGTTGATAAGAGGGAGCATGAAGTTTGCGGTTGCGGTGTTGTGGTTCTCCCTGGCTCTCGGGAAGGCTACTATGCAAGGTAAGAACCGGGAAACACAATCGTATATAAACTGTTGAAGCTGCGCTGCCCGGTAGCAGCCAAACAAAGGATAAATTGACTTGTTATGCTGAGATATTTTAATCCTGACAAGGATTTGGGACCGTGTTTGCGATGAAAACACAGCATTCCACCACCTTACAGCCTCACTAGTCTAATAGAGTGAATGGCCAATGCACTCCGTCCTGCCTGATGCTTCTGAACAGGAAAGAGTTTTGTAAAGAAGAAGACATATTGCATTATTCAGATGTGATTGCACTTTTAATCGTGTGGGAGGCAGCGGGACAAAATGTTGGGGTCAGGTGAGAGGAGCACGTTCATGATTTATTAAAGAATGGGAGCGCAGCGCCCCCTGGGGATGTGTGACCAAGCATGGCTTTATATTAGCTGCAGGACAACAATATGGGACAACATAAACACTGAAATGAATGGGAAAAGAATTCCCTCACATAATAAAGCTGTGACTCAGGTATGGCCTTGATATGAAAAGTAAAGAATGAAATGAAATGTGAAAAAACAGACACTTGGCGTCCAGCTGAGTTATCTATCTTTTTCTTATTGTGTGTGTGTGTGTGTGTGTGTGTGTGTGTGTGTGTTGCCATCAGCTTTCTGTAAAGCATTTGCACCACTCTAATCTTGAGATGGAGTGGCTCTTGGCAACACATGCTGTAAATCTCCTTTGCTGTATATTTATGCTGCATGTGTGTGTGTGTGTGTGTGTGTGTGTGTGTGTGTGTGCTAGTGTGTGTGCTAGTGTGAGGGAGCAGGAGAAATGGGGGTAATGACAAGTTGATGAAAATGATTAATCCACCTTCAGAGACAAATTAGCTGTCCCAGTGTCAGTCCACAGTTCAGTTCACGAGGAGTCACATTTCAAACTGACACTGAGGAATTATGTCAGCAGGATGGCATGCTATGTCATGCTGGGATTTTAAAGGTTTAGTTCACCCAATTTACAAATAAATAAATGCATTCTCACCTCCCTCTTGTACCATGCAGATATATTGGCTTTTGTTTGGCCAGGTTTTTTAGATATTAACCTCTAACATACATGCTGCAAGCTCAATAAAATGGCACTTACTCTGTGGCATTCACAGCTTTTTAAGACTTACTTAAAAAATGCAACCACATCATGTCTTTCCAAGGTGTGTTACGGTATTGAATATTCATCCTGAACCATTTGATACAGGATATTTCATTCAGTATGCAACATTCGTTCGGTATGCCCTGTGACCCAAACAGTCAGAGTAGTCTAATTATGTCTACTTGCACATGTTGAACAGAAATTCTGCAGCATAAATTTAACATGGAGAGTTTTGGCAGCGCACAGTTGCTGTTTATCAGCTGTGGATGCTAGTTGGCTAAGCGCGGTTAGCTGGGTAATTCAAGCTCGATGAACAACGATTTGTGTGTAAGGGTATGCCAACATTGGTCAACTGAACTCAGATAGATCTGTGGAAACATTTAATTTACAACATCATCACCCAAATGCATAATTTAGCTGAACAAGACAAAAACAGACTGGAAGGCAAGTCTTTAGTCAGTCTGTTGTGCCTGGCCTGTATAAACAAGCACAAGCTGCAGTTCAGGAATTATCAATAGGCCAGAGTCTTATGTTGGAGAATTACATTACATCACTGACATTTGCGTTGTAATTTTTTTTCTTACTGACAATATGCCAATATTTGAGTGCCTCACCTCTTCCAGAAAGAAATATGACCAGCCAGCCACTGCTGAAAGTTTACTTTTTTAAAAATAAATGAAAACAAAATATGTAATTTATGCATTTTTAAAAATTAGTTCCCTGCTGTACGCATACTGAACCATGACCCCAACACCACAGTTCATACTGAACTGTGAATTTTTTGTACCATTAAACCCCAAGTCATTCCAGAAACAATGTCCCAGTCACTCTGGGTAATCTTAATACCTCACTAGTCTCGCTCACCAGACCTTTCTCAAGAAAAGAAAGGTCTGGCTGGACCGACTCTCACTTTGAGATTGGAGAAAAAAACGCACCGTCTGCTTGTATTTCTTTCAACCAAAAAAATAACCACAAAAATATCGCCTACAGGACGCGAACCATGGCAGAAAAATGGCTACATCCCCGCAAGATGAAACACCGCAAAAGTCAGTAAAGGACGCGTTGAAAACGGTTGAAAACTGCTACACAACCGGAGGTGGTAGGGCGGGACTTCAGCAGGTGGCTCGTTCCGTCCAATGAGAGGCTGATCTATGCAGCGAACTTCCACCCACTCAGACTAATACCTCACTGACAACAGTTTCCATAGGATCTATTTCTTTAGTGGAAAGTAATACCCATGAAAACAGCTCATGCAGTCTTAAATGTACACGTGTAGACCGTGTACTGTAATATCTCACACATGTGGTCACCTCTGGTCAATGTGATGCTCAGTGTCTTTAATATCCAGAGACTATGTGTGAACAAACCTGTGTTGGCATGTATGCTCACATACAGTACAGTAAATGCCCCAGAGGCATTATGACTGATGGGGTTAACCGCTGTGATAAAGTCTTGGCTCCCTCAGAGGTACACGTCCTGTTGCATTGTGGGTAAACCAGATCAGAGCTGCAGCTCAGGTTGCAAAGCTGGCTTCCCTCTCTCTGTCTTCATGATTCTCTCTTAACGTTTGCCGACACAAACGTCCCCTTCTTGTAGGTCTGGTAGAATCTCACCAGAAATCAGTGAGAGCTGCTTTGAGAGAAAGCAAAAACACAAAGTCAATGTGTTTTTCAGTGACACTAGTGTGTAAAGAAAAAAATGGATTTCCCCCTGTTTTCTCTCTCATTCTTCCACCCCTCTCAGTGGTACATCCCACTGGTTCCCCAGCGAACAGATGGTGGCAGCAAGGTGATCATACTACCGTGTCACCCATGGGGTGTTTTAGATTGAGGAGGAGGCAAGGTGTTTGTGTGAACGCTGGGTCACCCTGTGTCTGCATCAATCATCAGCGCACAAAGTATTTCTTTTCTCTTACACACATACACACACACACACACACACACACACACGCACATATTGTATGCACATGCTGTACAATGTCTGCACAAGCAGACACGCTAACGCATCATAATTTCCCCACAGAGAACCAGCCCCATCCCCCCTGCCATCAGCTGTACATACCTTCTAATCAATAGTATCCCCTTGACCT